>NW_028142322.1:0-88217 GCF_055691185.1 Crinia signifera
TGCTCAAGGGGGCCTGGACCACCCACTTCCGCTTTGGGGGCCAGCAACAGTTGCCAGGGCAACCCTGGGCATGGCAGTGGGCTCAAGGGGGCCTGGACCCGCCCACTTCCGCTTTGGGGGCCAGCAACAGTTGCCAGGGCAACCCTGGGCATGGCAGGGGGCTCAAGGGGGCCTGGACCCGCCCACTTCCGCTTTGGGGGCCAGCAACAGTTGCCAGGGCAACCCTGGGCATGGCAGGGGGCTCAAGGGGGCCTGGACCCGCCCACTTCCGCTTTGGGGGCCAGCAACAGTTGCCAGGGCAACCCTGGGCATGGCAGGGGGCTTTAAGGGGGCCTGGACCCGCCCACTTCCGCTTTGGGGGCCAGCAACAGTTGTTAGGGCAACCTGGGCATGGCAGGGGGCTTTAAGGGGGCCTGGACCCGCCCACTTCCGCTTTGGGGGCCAGAAACAGTTGCCAGGGCAACCCTGGGCATGGCAGGGGGCTTTAAGGGGGCCTGGACAAGCCCACTTCCGCTTTGGGGGCCAGCAACAGTTGCCAGGGCAACCCTCTTTGGGGGCCAGCAACAGTTGCCAGGGCAACCCTGGGCATGGCAGGGGGCTCAAGGGGCCTGGACCCGCCCACTTCCGCTTTGGGGGCCAGCAACAGTTGCCAGGGCAACCCTGGGCATGGCAGGGGGCTTAAGGGGGCCTGGACCCACCCACTTCCGCTTTGGGGGCCAGCAACAGTTGCCAGGCAACCCTGGGCATGGCAGGGGGCTCAAGGGGGCCTGGACCCGCCCACTTCAGCTTTGGGGGCCAGCAACAGTTGCCAGGGCACCCTGGGCATGGCAGGGGGCTAGGGGGAATGGACCCGCCCACTTCGCTTTGGGGTCCAGCAACAGTTGCCAGGGCAACCTGGGCATGGCAGGGGCTCAAGGGGGCCTGGACCGCCCACTTCCGCTTTGGGGGCCAGCAACAGTTGCCAGGGCAACCTGGGCATGGCAGGGGGCTCAAGGGGGCCTGGACCAGCCCACTTCCGCTTTGGGGGCCAGCAACAGTTGCCAGGGCAACCCTGGGCATGGCAGGGGGCTCAAGGGCCTGGACCAGCCCACTTCCGCTTTGGGGGCCAGCAACAGTTGCCAGGGCAACCCTGGGCATGGCAGGGGGCTTTAAGGGGGCCTGGACCCGCCCACTTCC
This sequence comes from Crinia signifera, assembly GCF_055691185.1. Lineage (NCBI taxonomy): Eukaryota > Metazoa > Chordata > Amphibia > Anura > Myobatrachidae > Crinia > Crinia signifera. Next base: position 1,177 of record NW_028142322.1, read on the forward strand.
GCTTTGGGGGCCAGAAACAGTTGCCAGGGCAACCCTGGGCATGGCAGGGGGCTCAAGGGAGCCTGGACCCGCCCACTTCCGCTTTGGGGGCCAGCAACAGTTGCCAGGCAACCCTGGGCATGGCAGGGGCTCAAGGGGGCCTGGACCCGCCCACTTCCGCTTTGGGGGCCAGCAACAGTTGCCAGGGCAACCCTGGGCATGGCAGGGGCTTAAGGGGGCCTTAACCCGCCCACTTCCGCTTTGGGGGCCAGCAACAGTTGCCAGGGCAACCCTGGGCATGGCAGGGGGCTCAAGGGGGAATGGACCCGCCCACTTCCGCTTTGGGGGCCAGCAACAATTTGCCAGGGCATTCCTGGGCATGGCAGGGGGCTCAAGGGGGCCTGGACCCGCCCACTTCCGCTTTGGGGGCCAGCAACAGTTGCCAGGGCAACCCTGGGCATGGCAGGGGGCTTTAAGGGGGCCTGGACCCACCCACTTCCCGCTTTGGGGGCCAGCAACAGTTGCCAGGGCAACCCTGGGCATGGCAGGGGCTCAAGGGGGCCTGGACCCGCCCACTTCCGCTTTGGGGCCAGCAATAGTTGCCAGGGCAACCCTGGCATGGCAGGGGCTCAAGGGGGCCTGGAATTACCCACTTCCGCTGTGGGGGCCAGCAACAGTTTCCAGGGCACCCTGGGCATGGCAGGGTCTCAAGTGGGCCTGGACCCGTCCACTTCCGCTTTGGGGGCCAGCAACAGTTGCCAGGGCAACCCTGGGCATGGCAGGGGGCTATAAGGGGGCCTGGACCCGTCCACTTCTTCTTTGGGGGCCAGCAACAGTTGCCAGGGCAACCCTGGGCATGCAGGGGGCTCAAGGGGGCCTGGACCCGCCCACTTCCGCTTTGGGGGCCAGCAACAGTTGCCAGGCAACCCTGGGCATGGCAGGGGCTCAAGGGGGCCAGGACCCGCCCACTTCCGCTTTGGGGGCCAGCAACAGTTGCCAGGGCAACCCTGTGCATGGCAGGGGTCTCAAGTGGGCCTGGACCCGTCCACTTCCCGCTTTGGGGGCCAGCAACAGTTGCCAGGGCAACCCTGGGCATGGCAGGGGGCTATAAGGGGGCCTGGACCCGTCCACTTCTTCTTTGGGGGCCAGCAACAGTTGCCAGGGCAACCCTGGGCATGGCAGGGGGCTCAAGGGGGCCTGGACCCGCCCACTTCCGCTTTGGGGGCCAGCAACAGTTGCCAGGGCAACCTGGGCATGGCAGGGGGCTCAAGGGGGCCTGGACCCGCCCACTTCCGCTTTGGGGGCCAGCAACAGTTGCCAGGGCAACCCTGGGCATGGCAGGGGCTCAACGGGGCCTGGACCCGCCCACTTCCGCTTTGGGGGCCAGCAACAGTTGCCAGGGCAACCCTGGGCATGGCAGGGGGCTCAAGGGGGCCTGGACCCGCCCACTTCCGCTTTGGGGGCCAGCAACAGTTGCCAGGGAAACCCTGGGCATGGCAGGGGCTCAAGGGGGCCTGGACCCGCCCACTTCCGCTTTGGGGGCCAGCAACAGTTGCCAGGGCAACCCTGGGCATGGCAGGGGGCTTTAAGGGGGCCTGGACCCGCCCACTTCCGCTTTGGGGCCAGCAACAGTTGTTAGGGCAACCCTGGGCATGGCAGGGGGCTTTAAGGGGGCCTGGACCCGCCCACTTCCGCTTTGGGGGCCAGAAAACAGTTGCCAGGGCAACCCTGGGCATGGCAGGGGGCTTTAAGGGGGCCTGGACAAGCCCACTTCCGCTTTGGGGGCCAGCAACAGTTGCCAGGGCAACCCTGGGCATGGCAGGGGGCTAAAGTGGGCCTGGACCCGCCCACTTCCGCTTTGGGGGCCAGCAACAGTTGCCAGGGCACCCTGGGCATGGCAGGGGGCTCAAGGGGGCCTGGACCCGCCCACTTCCACTTTGGGGGCCAGCAACAGTTGCCAGGGCAACCCTGGGCATGGCAGGGGGCTCAAGGGGGCCTGGACAAGCCCACTTCCGCTTTGGGGGCCAGCAACAGTTGCCAGGGCAACACTGGGCATGACAGGGGGCTCAAGGGGGCCTGGACCCGCCCACTTCCGCTTTGGGGGCCAGCAACAGTTGCCAGGGCAACCCTGGGCATGGCAGGGGGCTCAAGTGGGCCTGGACCCGCCCACTTCCGCTTTGGGGGCCAGCAACAGTTGCCAGGGCAACCCTGGGCATGGCAGGGGGCTTTAAGGAGGCCTGGACCCACCCACTTCCGCTTTGGGGGCCAGAAACAGTTGCCAGGGCAACCCTGGGCATGTCAGGGGGCTCAAGGGGGCCTGGACCCGCCCATTCCACTTTGGGGGCCAGCAACAGTTGCCAGGGCAACCCTGGGCATGGCAGGGGGCTTTAAGGGGGCCTGGACCCGCCCACTTCCGCTTTGGGGGCCAGCAACAGTTGCCAGGGCAACCCTGGGCATGGCAGGGGGCTTTAAGGGGGCCTGGACCCGCCCACTTCCGCTTTGGGGGCCAGCAACAGTTGCCAGGGCAACCCTGGGCATGGCAGGGGGCTCAAGGGGGCCTGGACCCGCCCACTTCCGCTTTGGGGGCCAGCAACAGTTGCCAGGGCAACCCTGGGCATGGCAGGGGGCTCAAGGGGCCTGGACCCGCCCACTTCAGCTTTGGGGGCCAGCAACAGTTGCCAGGGCAACCCTGGGCATGGCAGGGGCTCAAGGGGGCCTGGACCCGCCCACTTCCGCTTTGGGGGCCAGCAACAGTTGCCAGGGCAACCCTGGGCATGGCAGGGGGCTCAAGGGGGCCTGGACCCGCCCACTTCAGCTTTGGGGGCCAGCAACAGTTGCCAGGGCAACCCTGGGCATGGCAGGGGGCTCAAGGGGGCCTGGACCCGCCCACTTCCGCTTTGGGGGCCAGCAACAGTTGCCAGGGCAACCCTGGGCATGGCAGGGGGCTCAAGGGGGCCTGGACCCGCCCACTTCCGCTTTGGGGGCCAGCAACAGTTGCCAGGGCAACCCTGGGCATGGCAGGGGGCTCAAGGGGGCCTGGACCCCGCCCACTTCCGCTTTGGGGCCAGCAACAGTTGCCAGGGCAACCCTGGGCATGGCAGGGGGCTCAAGGGGGCCTGGACCCGCCCACTTCCGCTTTGGGGGCCAGCAACAGTTGCCAGGGCAACCCTGGGCATGGCAGGGGGCTCAAGGGGGCCTGGACCAGCCCACTTCCGCTTTGGGGGCCAGCAACAGTTGCCAGGGCAACCCTGGGCATGGCAGGGGGCTTTAAGGGGGCCTGGACCCGCCCACTTCCGCTTTGGGGGCCAGAAACAGTTGCCAGGGCAACCCTGGGCATGGCAGGGGGCTCAAGGGAGCCTGGTCCCGCCCACTTCCGCTTTGGGGGCCAGCAACAGTTGCCAGGGCAACCCTGGGCATGGCAGGGGGCTCAAGGGGGCCTGGACCCGCCCACTTCCGCTTTGGGGGCCAGCAACAGTTGCCAGGGCAACCCTGGGCATGGCAGGGGGCTCAAGGGGGCCTGGACCCGCCCACTTCCGCTTTGGGGGCCAGCAATAGTTGCCAGGGCAACCCTGGGCATGGGCAGGGGCTCAAGGGGGCCTGGACCCGCCCACTTCCGCTTTGGGGGCCAGCAACAGTTGCCAGGGCAACCCTGGGCATGGCAGGGGCTCAAGGGGGCCTGGAACCACCCACTTCCGCTTTGGGGGCCAGCAACAGTTTCCAGGGCAACCCTGGGCATGGCAGGGGCTCAAGGGGGCCTGGACCCGCCCACTTCCGCTTTGGGGGCCAGCAACAGTTGCCAGGGCAACCCTGTGCATGGCAGGGGGCTCAAGTGGGCCTGGACCCGCCCACTTCCGCTTTGGGGGCCAGCAACAGTTGCCAGGGCAACCCTGGGCATGGCAGGGGGCTCAAGGGGGCCTGGAACCGCCAACTTCCGCTTTGGGGGCCAGCAACAGTTGCCAGGCAACCCTGGGCATGGCAGCGGGCTCAAGGGGGCCTGGAACCACCACTTCCGCTTTGGGGGCCAGCAACAGTTGCCAGGGCAACCCTGGGCATGGCAGGGGGCTTTAAGGGGGCCTGGACAAGCCCACTTCCGCTTTGGGGGCCAGCAACAGTTGCCAGGGCAACCCTGGGCATGGCAGGGGGCTAAAGTGGGCCTGGACCCGCCCACTTCCGCTTTGGGGGCCAGCAACAGTTGCCAGGGCAACCCTGGGCATGGCAGGGGGCTCAAGGGGGCCTGGACCCGCCCACTTCCACTTTGGGGGCCAGCAACAGTTGCCAGGGCAACCCTGGGCATGGCAGGGGGCTCAAGGGGGCCTGGACAAGCCCACTTCCGCTTTGGGGGCCAGCAACAGTTGCCAGGGCAACACTGGGCATGACAGGGGGCTCAAGGGGGCCTGGACCCGCCCACTTCCGCTTTGGGGGCCAGCAACAGTTGCCAGGGCAACCCTGGGCATGGCAGGGGGCTCAAGTGGGCCTGGACCCGCCCACTTCCGCTTTGGGGGCCAGCAACAGTTGCCAGGGCAACCCTGGGCATGGCAGGGGCTTTAAGGAGGCCTGGACCCACCCACTTCCGCTTTGGGGGCCAGAAACAGTTGCCAGGGCAACCCTGGGCATGTCAGGGGCTCAAGGGGGCCTGGACCCGCCCATTCCACTTTGGGGGCCAGCAACAGTTGCCAGGGCAACCCTGGGCATGGCAGGGGGCTTTAAGGGGGCCTGGACCCGCCCACTTCCGCTTTGGGGGCCAGCAACAGTTGCCAGGGCAACCCTGGGCATGGCAGGGGGCTTTAAGGGGGCCTGGACCCGCCCACTTCCGCTTTGGGGGCCAGCAACAGTTGCCAGGGCAACCCTGGGCATGGCAGGGGGCTCAAGGGGGCCTGGACCCGCCCACTTCCGCTTTGGGGGCCAGCAACAGTTGCCAGGGCAACCCTGGGCATGGCAGGGGGCTCAAGGGGGCCTGGACCCGCCCACTTCAGCTTTGGGGGCCAGCAACAGTTGCCAGGGCAACCCTGGGCATGGCAGGGGGCTCAAGGGGGCCTGGACCCGCCCACTTCCGCTTTGGGGGCCAGCAACAGTTGCCAGGGCAACCCTGGGCATGGCAGGGGCTCAAGGGGGCCTGGACCCGCCCACTTCAGCTTTGGGGGCCAGCAACAGTTGCCAGGGCAACCCTGGGCATGGCAGGGGGCTCAAGGGGGCCTGGACCCGCCCACTTCCGCTTTGGGGGCCAGCAACAGTTGCCAGGGCAACCCTGGGCATGGCAGGGGGCTCAAGGGGGCCTGGACCCGCCCACTTCCGCTTTGGGGGCCAGCAACAGTTGCCAGGGCAACCCTGGGCATGGCAGGGGGCTCAAGGGGGCCTGGACCCGCCCACTTCCGCTTTGGGGGCCAGCAACAGTTGCCAGGGCAACCCTGGGCATGGCAGGGGGCTCAAGGGGGCCTGGACCCGCCCACTTCCGCTTTGGGGGCCAGCAACAGTTGCCAGGGCAACCCTGGGCATGGCAGGGGGCTCAAGGGGGCCTGGACCAGCCCACTTCCGCTTTGGGGGCCAGCAACAGTTGCCAGGGCAACCCTGGGCATGGCAGGGGGCTTTAAGGGGGCCTGGACCCGCCCACTTCCGCTTTGGGGGCCAGAAACAGTTGCCAGGGCAACCCTGGGCATGGCAGGGGGCTCAAGGGAGCCTGGTCCCGCCCACTTCCGCTTTGGGGGCCAGCAACAGTTGCCAGGGCAACCCTGGGCATGGCAGGGGGCTCAAGGGGGCCTGGACCCGCCCACTTCCGCTTTGGGGGCCAGCAACAGTTGCCAGGGCAACCTGGGCATGGCAGGGGCTCAAGGGGGCCTGGACCCGCCCACTTCCGCTTTGGGGCCAGCAATAGTTGCCAGGGCAACCCTGGGCATGGCAGGGGGCTCAAGGGGGCCTGGACCCGCCCACTTCCGCTTTGGGGGCCAGCAACAGTTGCCAGGGCAACCCTGGGCATGGCAGGGGGCTCAAGGGGGCCTGGAACCACCCACTTCCGCTTTGGGGGCCAGCAACAGTTTCCAGGGCAACCCTGGGCATGGCAGGGGGCTCAAGGGGGCCTGGACCCGCCCACTTCCGCTTTGGGGGCCAGCAACAGTTGCCAGGGCAACCCTGTGCATGGCAGGGGGCTCAAGTGGGCCTGGACCCGCCCACTTCCGCTTTGGGGGCCAGCAACAGTTGCCAGGGCAACCCTGGGCATGGCAGGGGGCTCAAGGGGGCCTGGAACCGCCAACTTCCGCTTTGGGGGCCAGCAACAGTTGCCAGGGCAACCCTGGGCATGGCAGCGGGCTCAAGGGGGCCTGGAACCACCCACTTCCGCTTTGGGGGCCAGCAACAGTTGCCAGGGCAACCATGGGCATGGCAGGGGGCTTAAGGGGGCCTGGACCCGCCCACTTCCGCTTTGGGGGCCAGCAACAGTTGCCAGGGCAACCCTGGGCATGGCAGGGGCTTAAGGGGGCCTGGACCCGCCCACTTCCGCTTTGGGGGCCAGCAACAGTTGCCAGGGCAACCCTGGGCATGGCAGGGGGCTTTAAGGGGGCCTGGACCCGCCCACTTCGCTTTGGGGGCCAGCAACAGTTGCCAGGGCAACCCTGGGCATGGCAGGGGGCTTTAAGGGGGCCTGGACCCGCCCACTTCCGCTTTGGGGGCCAGCAACAGTTGCCAGGGCAACCCTGGGCATGGCAGGGGCTCAAGGGGCCTGGACCCGCCCACTTCCGCTTTGGGGGCCAGCAACAGTTGCCAGGGCAACCCTGGGGCATGGCAGGGGGCTCAAGGGGGCCTGGACCCGCCCACTTCAGCTTTGGGGGCCAGCAACAGTTGCCAGGGCAACCCTGGGCATGGCAGGGGGCTCAAGGGGGCCTGGACCCGCCCACTTCCGCTTTGGGGGCCAGCAACAGTTGCCAGGGCAACCCTGGGCATGGCAGGGGGCTCAAGGGGGCCTGGACCCGCCCACTTCAGCTTTGGGGGCCAGCAACAGTTGCCAGGGCAACCCTGGGCATGGCAGGGGCTCAAGGGGGCCTGGACCCGCCCACTTCCGCTTTGGGGGCCAGCAACAGTTGCCAGGGCATCCCTGGGCATGGCAGGGGGCTCAAGGGGGCCTGGACCCGCCCACTTCCGCTTTGGGGGCCAGCAACAGTTGCCAGGGCAACCCTGGGCATGGCAGGGGGCTCAAGGGGGCCTGGACCCGCCCACTTCCGCTTTGGGGGCCAGCAACAGTTGCCAGGGCAACCCTGGGCATGGCAGGGGGCTCAAGGGGGCCTGGACCCGCCCACTTCCGCTTTGGGGGCCAGCAACAGTTGCCAGGGCAACCCTGGGCATGGCAGGGGGCTCAAGGGGGCCTGGACCAGCCCACTTCCGCTTTGGGGGCCAGCAACAGTTGCCAGGGCAACCCTGGGCATGGCAGGGGGCTTTAAGGGGGCCTGGACCCGCCCACTTCCGCTTTGGGGGCCAGAAAACAGTTGCCAGGGCAACCCTGGGCATGGCAGGGGGCTCAAGGGAGCCTGGTCCCGCCCACTTCCGCTTTGGGGGCCAGCAACAGTTGCCAGGGCAACCCTGGGCATGGCAGGGGGCTCAAGGGGGCCTGGACCCGCCCACTTCCGCTTTGGGGGCCAGCAACAGTTGCCAGGGCAACCCTGGGCATGGCAGGGGGCTCAAGGGGGCCTGGACCCGCCCACTTCCGCTTTGGGGGCCAGCAATAGTTGCCAGGGCAACCCTGGGCATGGCAGGGGGCTCAAGGGGGCCTGGACCCCGCCCACTTCCGCTTTGGGGGCCAGCAACAGTTGCCAGGGCAACCCTGGGCATGGCAGGGGGCTCAAGGGGGCCTGGAACCACCCACTTCCGCTTTGGGGGCCAGCAACAGTTTCCAGGGCAACCCTGGGCATGGCAGGGGGCTCAAGGGGGCCTGGACCCGCCCACTTCCGCTTTGGGGGCCAGCAACAGTTGCCAGGGCAACCCTGTGCATGGCAGGGGGGCTCAAGTGGCCTGGACCCGCCCACTTCCGCTTTGGGGGCCAGCAACAGTTGCCAGGGCAACCCTGGGCATGGCAGGGGGCTTAAGGGGGCCTGGACCCGCCCTCTTTCGCTTTGGGGGCCAGCAACAGTTGCCAGGGCAACCCTGGGCATGGTAGGGGGCTCAAGGGGGCCTGGACCCGCCCACTTCCGCTTTGGGGGCCAGCAACAGTTGCCAGGGCAACCCTGGGCATGGCAGGGGGCTCAAGGGGGCCTGGACCCGCCCACTTCCGCTTTGGGGGCCAGCAACAGTTGCCAGGGCAACCCTGGGCATGGCAGGGGGCTCAAGGGGGCCTGGACCCGCCCTCTTCCGCTTTGGGGGCCAGCACCAGTTGCCAGGGCAACCCTGGGCATGGCAGGGGGCTTTAAGGGGGCCTGGACCCGCCCACTTCCGCTTTGGGGGCCAGAAACAGTTGCCAGGGCAACCCTGGGCATGGCAGGGGGCTCAAGGGAGCCTGGTCCCGCCCACTTCCGCTTTGGGGGCCAGCAACAGTTGCCAGGGCAACCCTGGGCATGGCAGGGGGCTCAAGGGGGTCTGACCCACCCACTTCCGCTTTGGGGGCCAGCAACAGTTGCCAGGGCAACCCTGGGCATGGCAGGGGGCTTAAGGGGGCCTGGACCCGCCCACTTCCGCTTTGGGGGCCAGCAACAGTTGCCAGGCCAACCCTGGGCATGGCAGGGGGCTTTAAGGGGGCCTGGACCCACCACTTCCGCTTTGGGGGCCAGCAACAGTTGCCAGGGCAACCCTGGGCATGGCAGGGGGCTCAAGGGGGCCTGGTCCCGCCCACTTCCGCTTTGGGGGCCAGCAACAGTTGCCAGGGCAACCCTGGGCATGGCAGGGGGCTTAAGGGGGTCTGGACCCGCCCACTTCCGCTTTGGGGGCCAGCAACAGTTGCCAGGGCAACCCTGGGCATGGCAGGGGCTTAAGGGGGCCTGGACCCGCCCACTTCCGCTTTGGGGGCCAGCAACAGTTGCCAGGCCAACCCTGGGCATGGCAGGGGCTTTAAGGGGGCCTGGACCCGCCCACTTCCGCTTTGGGGGCCAGCAACAGTTGCCAGGGCAACCCTGGGCATGGCAGGGGCTCAAGGGGGCCTGGACCCGCCCACTTCCGCTTTGGGGGCCAGCAACAGTTGCCAGGGCAACCCTGGGCATGGCAGGGGGCTCAAGGGGGCCTGGACCCGCCCACTTCCGCTTTGGGGGCCAGCAACAGTTGCCAGGGCAACCCTGGGCATGGCAGGGGGCTCAAGGGGGCCTGGAACCGCCCACTTCCGCTTTGGGGGCCAGCAACAGTTGCCAGGGCAACCCTGGGCATGGCAGGGGGCTCAAAGGGGCCTGGACCCGCCCACTTCCGCTTTGGGGGCCAGAAACAGTTGCCAGGGCAACCCTGGGCATGGCAGGGGGCTTTAAGGGGGCCTGGACCCGCCCACTTCCGCTTTGGGGGCCAGCAACAGTTGCCAGGGCAACCCTGGGCATGGCAGTTGGCTTTAAGGGGGCCTTGACCCGCCACTTCCGCTTTGGGGGCCAGCAACAGTTGCCAGGGCAACCCTGGGCATGGCAGGGGGCTCAAGGGGGCCTGGACCCGCCCATACCCGCCCACTTCCGCTTTGGGGGCCAGCAACAGTTGCCAGGGCAACCCTGGGCATGGCAGGGGGCTCAAGGGGGCCTGGACCCGCCCACTTCCGCTTTGGGGCCAGCAACAGTTGCCAGGGCAACCCTGGGCATGGCAGGGGGCTCAAGGGGGCCTGGAACCACCCACTTCCGCTTTGGGGGCCAGCAACAGTTTCCAGGGCAACCCTGGGCATGGCAGGGGGCTCAAGGGGGCCTGGACCCGCCCACTTCCGCTTTGGGGGCCAGCAACAGTTGCCAGGGCAACCCTGTGCATGGCAGGGGGCTCAAGTGGGCCTGGACCCGCCCACTTCCGCTTTGGGGGCCAGCAACAGTTGCCAGGGCAACCCTGGGAATGGCAGGGGGCTTAAGGGGGCCTGGACCCGCCCTCTTTCGCTTTGGGGGCCAGCAACAGTTGCCAGGGCAACCTGGGCATGGTAGGGGGCTCAAGGGGGCCTGGACCCGCCCACTTCCGCTTTGGGGGCCAGCAACAGTTGCGAGGGCAACCCTGGGCATGGCAGGGGGCTCAAGGGGGCCTGGACCCGCCCACTTCCGCTTTGGGGGCCAGCAACAGTTGCCAGGGCAACCCTGGGCATGGCAGGGGGCTCAAGGGGGCCTGGACCCGCCCACTTCCGCTTTGGGGGCCAGCAACAGTTGCCAGGGCAACCCTGGGCATGGCAGGGGGCTTTAAGGGGGCCTGGACCCGCCCACTTCCGCTTTGGGGGCCAGAAACAGTTGCCAGGGCAACCCTGGGCATGGCAGGGGGCTCAAGGGAGCCTGGTCCCGCCACTCCGCTTTGGGGGCCAGCAACAGTTGCCAGGGCAACCCTGGGCATGGCAGGGGGCTCAAGGGGTCTGGACCCACCCACTTCCGCTTTGGGGGCCAGCAACAGTTGCCAGGGCAACCTGGGCATGGCAGGGGGCTTAAGGGGGCCTGGACCCGCCCACTTCCGCTTTGGGGCCAGCAACAGTTGCCAGGCCAACCCTGGGCATGGCAGGGGGCTTTAAGGGGGCCTGGACCCGCCCACTTCCGCTTTGGGGGCCAGCAACAGTTGCCAGGGCAACCCTGGGCATGGCAGGGGGCTCAAGGGGGCCTGGACCCGCCCACTTCCGCTTTGGGGCCAGCAACAGTTGCCAGGCCAACCCTGGGCATGGCAGGGGGCTTTAAGGGGCCTGGACCCGCCCACTTCCGCTTTGGGGGCCAGCAACAGTTGCCAGGGCAACCCTGGGCATGGCAGGGGCTCAAGGGGGCCTGGACCCGCCCACTTCCGCTTTGGGGGCCAGCAACAGTTGCCAGGGCAACCCTGGGCATGGCAGGGGGCTCAAGGGGCCTGGACCCGCCCACTTCCGCTTTGGGGGCCAGCAACAGTTGCCAGGGCACCCTGGGCATGGCAGGGGGCTCAAGGGGGCCCTGGAACCGCCCACTTCCGCTTTGGGGGCCAGCAACAGTTGCCAGGGCAACCCTGGGCATGGCAGGGGGCTCAAAGGGGCCTGGACCCGCCCACTTCCGCTTTGGGGGCCAGAAACAGTTGCCATGGCAACCCTGGGCATGGCAGTGGGCTTAAGGGGGCCTGGACCCGCCCACTTCCGCTTTGGGGGCCAGCCACAGTTGCAGGGCAACCCTGGGCATGGCAGTTGGCTTTAAGGGGGCCTTGACCCGCCACTTCCGCTTTGGGGGCCAGCAACAGTTGCCAGGGCAACCCTGGGCATGGCAGGGGGCTCAAGGGGGCCTGGACCCGCCCACTTCCGCTTTGGGGGCCAGCAACAGTTGCCAGGGCAACCCTGGGCATGGCAGGGGGCTCAAGAGGGCCTGGAACCGCCCACTTCCGCTTTGGGGGCCAGCAACAGTTGCCAGGCCAACCATGGGCATGGCAGGGGGCTTTAGGGGGCCTGGACCCGCCCACTTCCGCTTTGGGGGCCAGCAACAGTTGCCAGGGCAACCCTGGGCATGGCAGGGGGCTCAAGGGGGCCTGGACCCGCCTACTTCCGCTTTGGGGGCCAGCAAAAGTTGCCAGGGCAACCCTGGGCATGGCAGGGGGCTTAAGGGGGCCTAAACCCACCCACTTCCGCTTTGGGGGCCAGCAACAGTTGCCAGGGCAACCCTGGGCATGGCAGGGGCTTAAAGGGGGCCTGGACCCGCCCACTTCCGCTTTGGGGGCCAGCAACAGTTGCCAGGGCAACCTGGGCATGGCAAGGGGCTTAAGGGGGCCTGGACCCGCCCACTTCCGCTTTGGGGGCCAGCAACAGTTGCCAGGGCAACCCTGGGCATGGCAGGGGGCTTAAGGGGGCCTGGACCCGCCCACTTCCGCTTTGGGGGCCAGCAACAGTTGCCAGGGCAACCCTGGGCATGGCAGGGGGCTTAAGGGGGCCTGGACCCGCCACTTCCGCTTTGGGGGCCAGCAACAGTTGCCAGGGCAACCCTGGGCATGGCAGGGGGCTTAAGGGGGCCTGGACCCGCCCACTTCCGCTTTGGGGGCCAGCAACAGTTGCCAGGGCAACCCTGGGCATGGCAGGGGGCTTAAGGGGGCCTGGACCCGCCCACTTCCGCTTTGGGGGCCAGCAACAGTTGCCAGGGCAACCCTGGGCATGGCAGGGGCTTAAGGGGGCCTGGACCCGCCCACTTCCGCTTTGGGGGCCAGCAACAGTTGCCAGGGCAACCCTCGGCATGGCAGGGGGCTTTCAAGGGGGCCTGGACCCGCCCACTTCCGCTTTGGGGGCCAGCAACAGTTGCCAGGGCAACCCTGGGCATGGCAGGGGGCTTTAAGGGGGCCTGGACCCGCCCACTTCCGCTTTGGGGGCCAGCAACAGTTGACAGGGCAACCCTGGGCATGGCAGGGGGCTCAAGGGGGCCTGGACCCGCCCACTTCCGCTTTGGGGGCCAGCAACAGTTGCCAGGGCAACCCTGGGCATGGCAGGGGGCTTTAAGGGGGCCTGGACCCGCCCACTTCCGCTTTGGGGGCGAGCAACAGTTGCCAGGGCAACCCTGGGCATGGCAGGGGCTTTAAGGGGGCCTGGACCCGCCCACTTCCGCTTTGGGGGCCAGAAACAGTTGCCAGGCCAACCCTGGGCATGGCAGGGGGCTTAAGGGGGCCTGGACCCGCCGACTTCCGCTTTGGGGGCCAGCAACAAATGCCAGGGAACCCTGGGCATGGCAGGGGGCTTTAAGGGGGCCTGGACCCGCCCACTTCCGCTTTGGGGGCCAGAAACAGTTGCCAGGGCAACCCTGGGCATGGCAGGGGGCTTAAGGGACCTGGACCCGCCCACTTCCCACTTTGGGGGCCAGCAACAGTTGCCAGGGCAACCCTGGGCATGGCAGTGGGCTCAAGGGGGCCTGGACCCGCCTACTTCCGCTTTGGGGGCCAGCAAAAGTGCCAGGGCAACCCTGGGCATGGCAGGGGGCTTAAGGGGGCCTAAACCCACCCACTTCCGCTTTGGGGGCCAGCAACAGTTGCCAGGGCAACCCTGGGCATGGCAGTGGGCTTAAAGGGGGGCCTGGACCCGCCCACTTCCGCTTTGGGGGCCAGCAACAGTTGCCAGGGCAACCTGGGCATGGCAAGGGGCTTAAGGGGGCCTGGACCCGCCCACTTCCGCTTTGGGGGCCAGCAACAGTTGCCAGGGCAACCCTGGGCATGGCAGGGGGCTTAAGGGGGCCTGGACCCGCCCACTTCCGCTTTGGGGGCCAGCAACAGTTGCCAGGGCAACCCTGGGCATGGCAGGGGCTTAAGGGGGCCTGGACCCGCCCACTTCCGCTTTGGGGGCCAGCAACAGTTGCCAGGGCAACCCTGGGCATGGCAGGGGGCTCAAGGGGGCCTGGACCCGCCCACTTCCGCTTTGGGGGCCAGCAACAGTTGCCAGGGCAACCCTGGGCATGGCAGGGGGCTTAAGGGGGCCTGGACCCGCCCACTTCCGCTTTGGGGGCCAGCAACAGTTGCCAGGGCAACCCTGGGCATGGCAGGGGGCTTAAGGGGGCCTGGACCCGCCCACTTCCGCTTTGGGGGCCAGCAACAGTTGCCAGGGCAACCCTCGGCATGGCAGGGGGCTTTCAAGGGGGCCTGGACCCCGCCCACTTCCGCTTTGGGGGCCAGCAACAGTTGCCAGGGCAACCCTGGACATGGCAGGGGGCTTTAAGGGGGCCTGGACCCGCCCACTTCCGCTTTGGGGGCCAGAAACAGTTGCCAGGGCAACCCTGGGCATGGCAGGGGGCTTAAGGGGACCTGGACCCGCCCACTTCCACTTTGGGGGCCAGCAACAGTTGCCAGGGCAACCCTGGGCATGGCAGGGGGCTCAAGGGGGCCTGGACCCGCCCTCTTTCGCTTTGGGGGCCAGCAACAGTTGCCAGGGCAACCCTGGGCATGGTAGGGGGCTCAAGGGGCCTGGACCCGCCCACTTCCGCTTTGGGGGCCAGCACAGTTGGGGCAACCCTGGGCATGGCAGGGGGCTCAAGGGGGCCTGGACCCGCCCACTTCCGCTTTGGGGGCCAGCAACAGTTGCCAGGGCAACCCTGGGCATGGCAGGGGGCTCAAGAGGGCCTGGAACCGCCCATTTCCGCTTTGGGGGCCAGCAACAGTTGCCAGGCCAACCATGGGCATGGCAGGGGGCTTTAGGGGGCCTGGACCCGCCCACTTCCGCTTTGGGGGCCAGCAACAGTTGCCAGGGCAACCCTGGGCATGGCAGGGGGCTCAAGGGGGCCTGAACCCGCCTGCTTCCGCTTTGGGGGCCAGCAAAAGTTGCCAGGGTAACCCTGGGCATGGCAGGGGGCTTAAGGGGGCCTGGACCCACCCACTTCCGCTTTGGGGGCCAGCAACAGTTGCCAGGGCAACCCTGGGCATGGCAGGGGGCCTTTAAGGGGGCCTGGACCCGCCCACTTCCGCTTTGGGGGCCAGCAACAGTTGCCAGGGCAACCCTGGGCATGGCAGGGGGCTTAAGGGGGCCTGGACCCGCCCACTTCCGCTTTGGGGGCCAGCAACAGTTGCCAGGGCAACCCTGGGCATGGCAGGGGGCTCAAGGGGGCCTGGACCCGCCCACTTCCGCTTTGGGGGCCAGCAACAGTTGCCAGGGCAACCCTGGGCATGGCAGGGGGCTCAAGGGGGCCTGGACCCGCCCACTTCAGCTTTGGGGGCCAGCAACAGTTGCCAGGGCAACCCTGGGCATGGCAGGGGGCTTTAAGGGGGCCTGGACCCGCCCACTTCCGCTTTGGGGGCGAGCAACAGTTGCCAGGGCAACCCTGGGCATGGCAGGGGCTTTAAGGGGGCCTGGACCCGCCCACTTCCGCTTTGGGGGCCAGAAACAGTTGCCAGGCCAACCCTGGGCATGGCAGGGGGCTTAAGGGGGCCTGGACCCGCCGACTTCCGCTTTGGGGGCCAGCAACAGATGCCAGGGAAACCCTGGGCATGGCAGGGGGCTTTAAGGGGGCCTGGACCCGCCCACTTCCGCTTTGGGGGCCAGAAACAGTTGCCAGGGCAACCCTGGGCATGGCAGGGGGCTTAAGGGGACCTGGACCCGCCCACTTCCACTTTGGGGGCCAGCAACAGTTGCCAGGGCAACCCTGGGCATGGCAGGGGGCTCAAGGGGGCCTGGACCCGCCCTCTTTCGCTTTGGGGGCCAGCAACAGTTGCCAGGGCAACCCTGGGCATGGTAGGGGGCTCAAGGGGGCCTGGACCCGCCCACTTCCGCTTTGGGGGCCAGCAACAGTTGCCAGGGCAACCCTGGGCATGGCAGGGGGCTCAAGGGGGCCTGGACCCGCCCACTTCCGCTTTGGGGGCCAGCAACAGTTGCCAGGGCAACCCTGGGCATGGCAGGGGGCTCAAGAGGGCCTGGAACCGCCCACTTCCGCTTTGGGGGCCAGCAACAGTTGCCAGGGCAACCCTGGGCATGGCAGGGGGCTCAAGGGGGCCTGGACCCGCCTACTTCCGCTTTGGGGGCCAGCAAAAGTTGCCAGGGCAACCCTGGGCATGGCAGGGGGCTTAAGGGGGCCTAAACCCACCCACTTCCGCTTTGGGGGCCAGCAACAGTTGCCAGGGCAACCCTGGGCATGGCAGGGGGCTTAAAGGGGGCCTGGACCCGCCCACTTCCGCTTTGGGGCCAGCAACAGTTGCCAGGGCAACCCTGGGCATGGCAAGGGGCTTAAGGGGGCCTGGACCCGCCCACTTCCGCTTTGGGGGCCAGCAACAGTTGCCAGGGCAACCCTGGGCATGGCAGGGGGCTTAAGGGGGCCTGGACCCGCCCACTTCCGCTTTGGGGGCCAGCAACAGTTGCCAGGGCAACCCTGGGCATGGCAGGGGGCTTAAGGGGGCCTGGACCCGCCCACTTCCGCTTTGGGGGCCAGCAACAGTTGCCAGGGCAACCCTGGGCATGGCAGGGGGCTTAAGGGGGCCTGGACCCGCCCACTTCCGCTTTGGGGGCCAGCAACAGTTGCCAGGGCAACCCTCGGCATGGCAGGGGGCTTTCAAGGGGGCCTGGACCCGCCCACTTCCGCTTTGGGGGCCAGCAACAGTTGCCAGGGCAACCCTGGACATGGCAGGGGGCTTTAAGGGGGCCTGGACCCGCCCACTTCCGCTTTGGGGGCCAGAAACAGTTGCCAGGGCAACCCTGGGCATGGCAGGGGGCTTAAGGGGACCTGGACCCGCCCACTTCCACTTTGGGGGCCAGCAACAGTTGCCAGGGCAACCCTGGGCATGGCAGGGGGCTCAAGGGGGCCTGGACCCGCCCTCTTTCGCTTTGGGGGCCAGCAACAGTTGCCAGGGCAACCCTGGGCATGGTAGGGGGCTCAAGGGGGCCTGGACCCGCCCACTTCCGCTTTGGGGGCCAGCAACAGTTGCCAGGGCAACCCTGGGCATGGCAGGGGGCTCAAGGGGGCCTGGACCCGCCCACTTCCGCTTTGGGGGCCAGCAACAGTTGCCAGGGCAACCCTGGGCATGGCAGGGGGCTCAAGAGGGCCTGGAACCGCCCATTTCCGCTTTGGGGGCCAGCAACAGTTGCCAGGCCAACCATGGGCATGGCAGGGGGCTTTATAGGGCCTGGACCCGCCCACTTCCGCTTTGGGGGCCAGCAACAGTTGCCAGGGCAACCCTGGGCATGGCAGGGGGCTCAAGGGGGCCTGAACCCGCCTGCTTCCGCTTTGGGGGCCAGCAAAAGTTGCCAGGGCAACCCTGGGCATGGCAGGGGGCTTAAGGGGGCCTGACCCACCCACTTCCGCTTTGGGGCCAGCAACAGTTGCCAGGGCAACCCTGGGCATGGCAGGGGGCTTAAGGGGGCCTGGACACGCCCACTTCCGCTTGGGGGCCAGCAACAGTTGCCAGGGCAACCCTGGGGCATGGCAGGGGGCTTAAGGGGGCCTGGACCCGCCCACTTCCGCTTTGGGGGCCAGCAACAGTTGCCAGGGCCACCCTGGGCATGGCAGGGGGCTCAAGGGGGCCTGGACCCGCCCACTTCCGCTTTGGGGGCCAGCAACAGTTGCCAGGGCAACCCTGGGCATGGCAGGGGGCTCA
Source organism: Crinia signifera (assembly GCF_055691185.1). Classification (NCBI taxonomy): domain Eukaryota; kingdom Metazoa; phylum Chordata; class Amphibia; order Anura; family Myobatrachidae; genus Crinia; species Crinia signifera. Next base: position 18,265 of record NW_028142322.1, read on the forward strand.
AGGGGGCCTGGACCCGCCCACTTCAGCTTTGGGGGCCAGCAACAGTTGCCAGGGCAACCCTGGGCATGGCAGGGGGCTCAAGGGGGCCTGGACCCGCCCACTTCCGCTTTGGGGTCCAGCAACAGTTGCCAGGGCAACCCTGGGCATGGCAGGGGCTCAAGGGGGCCTGGACCCGCCCACTTCCGCTTTGGGGTCCAGCAACAGTTGCCAGGGCAACCCTGGGCATGGCAGGGGGCTCAAGGGGGCCTGGACCCGCCCACTTCCGCTTTGGGGGCCAGCAACAGTTGCCAGGGCAACCCTGGGCATGGCAGGGGCTCAAGGGGGGCCTGGACCAGCCCACTTCCGCTTTGGGGGCCAGCAACAGTTGCCAGGGCAACCCTGGGCATGGCAGGGGGCTTTAAGGGGGCCTGGACCCGCCCACTTCCGCTTTGGGGCCAGAAACAGTTGCCAGGGCAACCCTGGGCATGGCAGGGGGCTCAAGGGAGCCTGGACCCGCCCACTTCCGCTTTGGGGGCCAGCAACAGTTGCCAGGGCAAACCTGGGCATGGCAGGGGGCTCAAGGGGGCCTGGACCCGCCCACTTCCGCTTTGGGGGCCAGCAACAGTTGCCAGGGCAACCCTGGGCATGGCAGGGGCTCAAGGGGGCCTGGACCCGCCCACTTCAGCTTTGGGGCCAGCAACAGTTGCCAGGGCAACCCTGGGCATGGCAGGGGGCTTTAAGGGGCCTTAACCCGCCCACTTCCGCTTTGGGGGCCAGCAACAGTTGCCAGGGCAACCCTGGGCATGGCAGGGGGCTCAAGGGGGAATGGACCCGCCCACCTTCCGCTTTGGGGGCCAGCAACAATTGCCAGGGCAACCCTGGGCATGGCAGGGGGCTCAAGGGGGCCTGGACCCGCCCACTTCCGCTTTGGGGGCCAGCAACAGTTGCCAGGGCAACCCTGGGCATGGCAGGGGCTCAAGGGGGCCTGGACCCGCCTACTTCCGCTTTGGGGGCCAGCAAAAGTTGCCAGGGCAACCCTGGGCATGGCAGGGGGCTTAAGGGGGCCTAAACCCACCCACTTCCGCTTTGGGGGCCAGCAACAGTTGCCAGGGCAACCCTGGGCATGGCAGGGGCTTAAAGGGGGCCTGGACCCGCCCACTTCCGCTTTGGGGGCCAGCAACAGTTGCCAGGGCAACCCTGGGCATGGCAAGGGGCTTAAGGGGCCTGGACCCGCCCACTTCCGCTTTGGGGGCCAGCAACAGTTGCCAGGGCAACCCTGGGCAGGCAGGGGGCTTAAGGGGGCCTGGACCCGCCCACTTCCGCTTTGGGGGCCAGCAACAGTTGCCAGGGCAACCCTGGGCATGGCAGGGGGCTTAAGGGGGCCTTGGACCCGCCCACTTCCGCTTTGGGGGCCAGCAACAGTTGCCAGGGCAACCCTGGGCATGGCAGGGGGCTTAAGGGGGCCTGGACCCGCCCACTTCCGCTTTGGGGCCAGCAACAGTTGCCAGGGCAACCCTCGGCATGGCAGGGGGCTTTCAAGGGGGCCTGGACCCGCCCACTTCCGCTTTGGGGGCCAGCAACAGTTGCCAGGGCAACCTGGACATGGCAGGGGGCTTTAAGGGGGCCTGGACCCGCCACTTCCGCTTTGGGGGCCAGAAACAGTTGCCAGGGCAACCCTGGCATGGCAGGGGGCTTAAGGGACCTGGACCCGCCCACTTCCACTTTGGGGGCCAGCAACAGTTGCCAGGGCAACCCTGGGCATGGCAGGGGGCTCAAGGGGGCCTGGACCCGCCCTCTTTCGCTTTGGGGGCCAGCAACAGTTGCCAGGGCAACCCTGGGCATGGTAGGGGGCTCAAGGGGGCCTGGACCCGCCCACTTCCGCTTTGGGGGCCAGCAACAGTTGCCAGGGCAACCCTGGGCATGGCAGGGGGCTCAAGGGGCCTGGACCCGCCCACTTCCGCTTTGGGGGCCAGCAACAGTTGCCAGGGCAACCCTGGGCATGGCAGGGGGCTCAAGAGGGCCTGGAACCGCCCATTTCCGCTTTGGGGGCCAGCAACAGTTGCCAGGCCAACCATGGGCATGGCAGGGGGCTTTATAGGGCCCTGGACCCGCCCACTTCCGCTTTGGGGGCCAGCAACAGTTGCCAGGGCAACCCTGGGCATGCGGGGGCTCAAGGGGGCCTGAACCCGCCTGCTTCCGCTTTGGGGCCAGCAAAAGTTGCCAGGGCAACCCTGGGCATGGCAGGGGGCTTAAGGGGGCCTGGACCCACCCACTTCCGCTTTGGGGGCCAGCAACAGTTGCCAGGGCAACCCTGGGCATGGCAGGGGGCTTTAAGGGGGCCTGGACACGCCCACTTCCGCTTTGGGGGCCAGCAACAGTTGCCAGGGCAACCCTGGGCATGGCAGGGGGCTTAAGGGGGCCTGGACCCGCCCACTTCCGCTTTGGGGGCCAGCAACAGTTGCCAGGGCAACCCTGGGCATGGCAGGGGGCTCAAGGGGGCCTGGACCCGCCCACTTCCGCTTTGGGGGCCAGCAACAGTTGCCAGGGCAACCCTGGGCATGGCAGGGGGCCTCAAGGGGGCCTGGACCCGCCCACTTCAGCTTTGGGGGCCAGCAACAGTTGCCAGGGCAACCCTGGGCATGGCAGGGGCTCAAGGGGGCCTGGACCCGCCCACTTCCGCTTTGGGGTCCAGCAACAGTTGCCAGGGGCAACCCTGGGCATGGCAGGGGGCTCAAGGGGGCCTGGACCCGCCCACTTCCGCTTTGGGGTCCAGCAACAGTTGCCAGGGCAACCCTGGGCATGGCAGGGGGCTCAAGGGGGCCTGGACCCGCCCACTTCCGCTTTGGGGGCCAGCAACAGTTGCCAGGGCAACCCTGGGCATGGCAGGGGGCTCAAGGGGGCCTGGACCAGCCCACTTCCGCTTTGGGGGCCAGCAACAGTTGCCAGGGCAACCCTGGCATGGCAGGGGGCTTTAAGGGGGCCTGGACCCGCCCACTTCCGCTTTGGGGGCCAGAAACAGTTGCCAGGGCAACCCTGGGCATGGCAGGGGGCTCAAGGGAGCCTGGACCCGCCCACTTCCGCTTTGGGGGCCAGCAACAGTTGCCAGGGCAACCCTGGGCATGGCAGGGGGCTCAAGGGGGCCTGGACCCGCCCACTTCCGCTTTGGGGGCCAGCAACAGTTGCCAGGGCAACCCTGGGCATGGCAGGGGCTCAAGGGGGCCTGGACCCGCCCACTTCAGCTTTGGGGGCCAGCAACAGTTGCCAGGGCAACCCTGGGCATGGCAGGGGGCTTTAAGGGGGCCTGGACCCGCCCACTTCCGCTTTGGGGGCGAGCAACAGTTGCCAGGGCAACCCTGGGCATGGCAGGGGCTTTAAGGGGGCCTGGACCCGCCCACTTCCGCTTTGGGGGCCAGAAACAGTTGCCAGGCCAACCCTGGGCATGGCAGGGGCTTAAGGGGGCCTGGACCCGCCGACTTCCGCTTTGGGGGCCAGCAACAGATGCCAGGGAAACCCTGGGCATGGCAGGGGGCTTTAAGGGGCTGGACCCGCCCACTTCCGCTTTGGGGGCCAGAAACAGTTGCCAGGGCAACCCTGGGCATGGCAGGGGGCTTAAGGGGACCTGGACCCGCCCACTTCCACTTTGGGGGCCAGCAACAGTTGCCAGGGCAACCCTGGGCATGGCAGGGGGCTCAAGGGGGCCTGAACCCGCCCTCTTTCGCTTTGGGGGCCAGCAACAGTTGCCAGGGCAACCCTGGGCATGGTAGGGGCTCAAGGGGGCCTGGACCCGCCCACTTCCGCTTTGGGGGCCAGCAACAGTTGCCAGGGCAACCCTGGGCATGGCAGGGGGCTCAAGGGGGCCTGGACCCGCCCACTCCGCTTTGGGGGCCAGCAACAGTTGCCAGGGCAACCCTGGGCATGGCAGGGGGCTCAAGAGGGCCTGGAACCGCCCACTTCCGCTTTGGGGGCCAGCAACAGTTGCCAGGGCAACCCTGGGCATGGCAGGGGGGCTCAAGGGGGCCTGGACCCGCCTACTTCCGCTTTGGGGGCCAGCAAAAGTGCCAGGGCAACCCTGGGCATGGCAGGGGGCTTAAGGGGGCCTAAACCCACCCACTTCCGCTTTGGGGGCCAGCAACAGTTGCCAGGGCAACCCTGGCATGGCAGGGGGCTTAAAGGGGGCCTGGACCCGCCCACTTCCGCTTTGGGGGCCAGCAACAGTTGCCAGGGCAACCCTGGGCATGGCAAGGGGCTTAAGGGGGCCTGGACCCGCCCACTCCGCTTTGGGGGCCAGCAACAGTTGCCAGGGCAACCCTGGGCATGGCAGGGGGCTTAAGGGGGCCTGGACCCGCCCACTTCCGCTTTGGGGGCCAGCAACAGTTGCCAGGGCAACCCTGGGCATGGCAGGGGGCTTAAGGGGGCCTGGACCCGCCCACTTCCGCTTTGGGGGCCAGCAACAGTTGCCAGGGCAACCCTGGGCATGGCAGGGGGCTTAAGGGGGCCTGGACCCGCCCACTTCCGCTTTGGGGGCCAGCAACAGTTGCCAGGGCAACCCTCGGCATGGCAGGGGGCTTTCAAGGGGGCCTGGACCCGCCCACTTCCGCTTTGGGGGCCAGCAACAGTTGCCAGGGCAACCCTGGACATGGCAGGGGGCTTTAAGGGGGCCTGGACCCGCCCACTTCCGCTTTGGGGGCCAGAAACAGTTGCCAGGGCAACCCTGGGCATGGCAGGGGGCTTAAGGGGACCTGGACCCGCCCACTTCCACTTTGGGGGCCAGCAACAGTTGCCAGGGCAACCCTGGGCATGGCAGGGGGCTCAAGGGGGCCTGGACCCGCCCTCTTTCGCTTTGGGGGCCAGCAACAGTTGCCAGGGCAACCCTGGGCATGGTAGGGGGCTCAAGGGGGCCTGGACCCGCCCACTTCCGCTTTGGGGGCCAGCAACAGTTGCCAGGGCAACCCTGGGCATGGCAGGGGGCTCAAGGGGGCCTGGACCCGCCCACTTCCGCTTTGGGGGCCAGCAACAGTTGCCAGGGCAACCCTGGGCATGGCAGGGGGCTCAAGAGGGCCTGGAACCGCCCATTTCCGCTTTGGGGGCCAGCAACAGTTGCCAGGCCAACCATGGGCATGGCAGGGGGCTTTATAGGGCCTGGACCCGCCCACTTCCGCTTTGGGGGCCAGCAACAGTTGCCAGGGCAACCCTGGGCATGGCAGGGGGCTCAAGGGGGCCTGAACCCGCCTGCTTCCGCTTTGGGGGCCAGCAAAAGTTGCCAGGGCAACCCTGGGCATGGCAGGGGGCTTAAGGGGGCCTGGACCCACCCACTTCCGCTTTGGGGGCCAGCAACAGTTGCCAGGGCAACCCTGGGCATGGCAGGGGGCTTTAAGGGGGCCTGGACACGCCCACTTCCGCTTTGGGGGCCAGCAACAGTTGCCAGGGCAACCCTGGGCATGGCAGGGGGCTTAAGGGGGCCTGGACCCGCCCACTTCCGCTTTGGGGGCCAGCAACAGTTGCCAGGGCAACCCTGGGCATGGCAGGGGGCTCAAGGGGGCCTGGACCCGCCCACTTCCGCTTTGGGGGCCAGCAACAGTTGCCAGGGCAACCCTGGGCATGGCAGGGGGCTCAAGGGGGCCTGGACCCGCCCACTTCAGCTTTGGGGGCCAGCAACAGTTGCCAGGGCAACCCTGGGCATGGCAGGGGGCTCAAGGGGGCCTGGACCCGCCCACTTCCGCTTTGGGGTCCAGCAACAGTTGCCAGGGCAACCCTGGGCATGGCAGGGGGCTCAAGGGGGCCTGGACCCGCCCACTTCCGCTTTGGGGTCCAGCAACAGTTGCCAGGGCAACCCTGGGCATGGCAGGGGGCTCAAGGGGGCCTGGACCCGCCCACTTCCGCTTTGGGGGCCAGCAACAGTTGCCAGGGCAACCCTGGGCATGGCAGGGGGCTCAAGGGGGCCTGGACCAGCCCACTTCCGCTTTGGGGGCCAGCAACAGTTGCCAGGGCAACCCTGGGCATGGCAGGGGGCTTTAAGGGGGCCTGGACCCGCCCACTTCCGCTTTGGGGGCCAGAAACAGTTGCCAGGGCAACCCTGGGCATGGCAGGGGGCTCAAGGGAGCCTGGACCCGCCCACTTCCGCTTTGGGGGCCAGCAACAGTTGCCAGGGCAACCCTGGGCATGGCAGGGGGCTCAAGGGGGCCTGGACCCGCCCACTTCCGCTTTGGGGGCCAGCAACAGTTGCCAGGGCAACCCTGGGCATGGCAGGGGGCTCAAGGGGGCCTGGACCCGCCCACTTCAGCTTTGGGGGCCAGCAACAGTTGCCAGGGCAACCCTGGGCATGGCAGGGGGCTTTAAGGGGGCCTTAACCCGCCCACTTCCGCTTTGGGGGCCAGCAACAGTTGCCAGGGCAACCCTGGGCATGGCAGGGGGCTCAAGGGGGAATGGACCCGCCCACTTCCGCTTTGGGGGCCAGCAACAATTGCCAGGGCAACCCTGGGCATGGCAGGGGGCTCAAGGGGGCCTGGACCCGCCCACTTCCGCTTTGGGGGCCAGCAACAGTTGCCAGGGCAACCCTGGGCATGGCAGGGGGCTTTAAGGGGGCCTGGACCCACCCACTTCCGCTTTGGGGGCCAGCAACAGTTGCCAGGGCAACCCTAGGCATGGCAGGGGGCTCAAGGGGGCCTGGACCCGCCCACTTTCGCTTTGGGGGCCAGCAATAGTTGCCAGGGCAACCCTGGGCATGGCAGGGGGCTCAAGGGGGCCTGGACCCGCCCACTTCCGCTTTGGGGGCCAGCAACAGTTGCCAGGGCAACCCTGGGCATGGCAGGGGCTCAAGGGGTCCTGGAACCACCCACTTCCGCTTTGGGGGCCAGCAACAGTTTCCAGGGCAACCCTGGGCATGGCAGGGGGCTCAAGGGGGCCTGGACCCGCCCACTTCCGCTTTGGGGGCCAGCAACAGTTGCCAGGGCAACCCTGGGCATGGCAGGGGGCTATAAGGGGGCCTGGACCCGCCCACTTCTTCTTTGGGGGCCAGCAACAGTTGCCAGGGCAACCCTGGGCATGGCAGGGGGCTCAAGGGGGCCTGGACCCGCCCACTTCCGCTTTGGGGGCCAGCAACAGTTGCCAGGGCAACCCTGGGCATGGCAGGGGGCTCAAGGGGGCCTGGACCCGCCCACTTCCGCTTTGGGGGCCAGCAACAGTTGCCAGGGCAACCCTCGGCATGGCAGGGGGCTTAAGGGGGCCTGGACCCGCCCACTTCCGCTTTGGGGGCCAGCAACAGTTGCCAGGGCAACCCTGGGCATGGCAGTGGGCTCAAGGGGGCCTGGACCCACCCACTTCCGCTTTGGGGGCCAGCAACAGTTGCCAGGGCAACCCTGGGCATGGCAGTGGGCTCAAGGGGGCCTGGACCCGCCCACTTCCGCTTTGGGGGCCAGCAACAGTTGCCAGGGCAACCCTGGGCATGGCAGGGGGCTCAAGGGGGCCTGGACCCGCCCACTTCCGCTTTGGGGGCCAGCAACAGTTGCCAGGGCAACCCTGGGCATGGCAGGGGGCTCAAGGGGGCCTGGACCCGCCCACTTCCGCTTTGGGGGCCAGCAACAGTTGCCAGGGCAACCCTGGGCATGGCAGGGGGCTTTAAGGGGGCCTGGACCCGCCCACTTCCGCTTTGGGGGCCAGCAACAGTTGTTAGGGCAACCCTGGGCATGGCAGGGGGCTTTAAGGGGGCCTGGACCCGCCCACTTCCGCTTTGGGGGCCAGAAACAACCCTGGGCATGGCAGGGGGCTTTAAGGGGGCCTGGACAAGCCCACTTCCGCTTTGGGGGCCAGCAACAGTTGCCAGGGCAACCCTGGGCAAGGCAGGGGGCTAAAGTGGGCCAGGACCCGCCCACTTCCGCTTTGGGGGCCAGCAACAGTTGCCAGGGCAACCCTGGGCATGGCAGGGGGCTCAAGGGGGCCTGGACCCGCCCACTTCCACTTTGGGGGCCAGCAACAGTTGCCAGGGCAACCCTGGGCATGGCAGGGGGCTTTAAGGGGGCCTGGACAAGCCCACTTCCGCTTTGGGGGCCAGCAACAGTTGCCAGGGCAACACTGGGCATGACAGGGGGCTCAAGGGGGCCTGGACCCGCCCACTTCCGCTTTGGGGGCCAGCAACAGTTGCCAGGGCAACCCTGGGCATGGCAGGGGGCTCAAGTGGGCCTGGACCCGCCCACTTCCGCTTTGGGGGCCAGCAACAGTTGCCAGGGCAACCCTGGGCATGGCAGGGGGCTTTAAGGAGGCCTGGACCCACCCACTTCCGCTTTGGGGGCCAGAAACAGTTGCCAGGGCAACCCTGGGCATGTCAGGGGGCTCAAGGGGGCCTGGACCTGCCCATTCCACTTTGGGGGCCAGCAACAGTTGCCAGGGCAACCCTGGGCATGGCAGGGGGCTCAAGGGGGCCTGGAACCGCCAACTTCCGCTTTGGGGGCCAGCAACAGTTGCCAGGGCAACCCTGGGCATGGCAGCGTGCTCAAGGGGGCCTGGAACCACCCACTTCCGCTTTGGGGGCCAGCAACAGTTGCCAGGGCAACCATGGGCATGGCAGGGGGCTTAAGGGGGCCTGGACCCGCCCACTTCCGCTTTGGGGGCCAGCAACAGTTGCCAGGGCAACCCTGGGCATGGCAGGGGGCTTAAGGGGGCCTGGACCCGCCCACTTCCGCTTTGGGGGCCAGCAACAGTTGCCAGGGCAACCCTGGGCATGGCAGGGGGCTTTAAGGGGGCCTGGACCCGCCCACTTCCGCTTTGGGGGCCAGCAACAGTTGCCAGGGCAACCCTGGGCATGGCAGGGGGCTTTAAGGGGGCCTGGACCCGCCCACTTCCGCTTTGGGGGCCAGCAACAGTTGCCAGGGCAACCCTGGGCATGGCAGGGGGCTCAAGGGGGCCTGGACCCGCCCACTTCCGCTTTGGGGGCCAGCAACAGTTGCCAGGGCAACCCTGGGCATGGCAGGGGGCTCAAGGGGGCCTGGACCCGCCCACTTCAGCTTTGGGGGCCAGCAACAGTTGCCAGGGCAACCCTGGGCATGGCAGGGGGCTCAAGGGGGCCTGGACCCGCCCACTTCCGCTTTGGGGGCCAGCAACAGTTGCCAGGGCAACCCTGGGCATGGCAGGGGGCTCAAGGGGGCCTGGACCCGCCCACTTCCGCTTTGGGGGCCAGCAACAGTTGCCAGGGCAACCCTGGGCATGGCAGGGGGCTCAAGGGGGCCTGGACCCGCCCACTTCCGCTTTGGGGGCCAGCAACAGTTGCCAGGGCAACCCTGGGCATGGCAGGGGGCTCAAGGGGGATTGGAACCACCCACTTCCGCTTTGGGGGCCAGCAACAGTTTCCAGGGCAACCCTGGGCATGGCAGGGGGCTCAAGGGGGCCTGGACCCGCCCACTTCCGCTTTGGGGGCCAGCAACAGTTGCCAGGGCAACCCTGTGCATGGCAGGGGGCTCAAGTGGGCCTGGACCCGCCCACTTCCGCTTTGGGGGCCAGCAACAGTTGCCAGGGCAACCCTGGGCATGGCAGGGGGCTTAAGGGGGCCTGGACCCGCCCTCTTTCGCTTTGGGGGCCAGCAACAGTTGCCAGGGCAACCCTGTGCATGGCAGGGGGCTCAAGTGGGCCTGGACCCGCCCACTTCCGCTTTGGGGGCCAGCAACAGTTGCCAGGGCAACCCTGGGCATGGCAGGGGGCTCAAGGGGGCCTGGACCCGCCCACTTCCGCTTTGGGGGCCAGCAACAGTTGCCAGGGCAACCCTGGGCATGGCAGGGGGCTCAAGGGGGCCTGGACCCGCCCACTTCCGCTTTGGGGGCCAGCAACAGTTGCCAGGGCAACCCTGGGCATGGCAGGGGGCTTAAGGGGGCCTGGACCCGCCCACTTCCGCTTTGGGGGCCAGCAACAGTTGCCAGGGCAACCCTCGGCATGGCAGGGGGCTTTAAGGGGGCCTGGACCCACCCACTTCCGCTTTGGGGGCCAGCAACAGTTGCCAGGGCAACCCTGGGCATGGCAGGGGGCTCAAGGGGGCCTGGACCCACCCACTTCCGCTTTGGGGGCCAGCAACAGTTGCCAGGGCAACCCTGGGCATGGCAGTGGGCTCAAGGGGGCCTGGACCCGCCCACTTCCGCTTTGGGTGCCAGCAACAGTTGCCAGGGCAACCCTGGGCATGGCAGGGGGCTCAAGGGGGCCTGGACCCGCCCACTTCCGCTTTGGGGGCCAGCAACAGTTGCCAGGGCAACCCTGGGCATGGCAGGGGGCTCAAGGGGGCCTGGACCCGCCCACTTCCGCTTTGGGGGCCAGCAACAGTTGCCAGGGCAACCCTGGGCATGGCAGGGGGCTCAAGGGGCCTGGACCCGCCCACTTCCGCTTTGGGGGCCAGCAACAGTTGCCAGGGCAACCTGGGCATGGCAGGGGGCCTGGACCCGCCCACTTCCGCTTTGGGGGCCAGCAACAGTTGTTAGGGCAACCCTGGGCATGGCAGGGGGCTTTAAGGGGGCCTGGACCCGCCCACTTCCGCTTTGGGGGCCAGAAACAGTTGCCAGGGCAACCCTGGGCATGGCAGGGGGCTCAAGGGGCCTGGACCCGCCCACTTCCGCTTTGGGGGCCAGCAACAGTTGCCAGGGCAACCCTGGGCAAGGCAGGGGGGCTAAAGTGGGCCAGGACCCGCCCACTTCCGGCTTTGGGGGCCAGCAACAGTTGCCAGGGCAACCCTGGGCATGGCAGGGGCTCAAGGGGGCCTGGACCCGCCACTTCCACTTGGGGGCCAGCAACAGTTGCCAGGGCAACCCTGGGCATGGCAGGTGGCTTTAAGGGGGCCTGGACAAGCCCACTTCCGCTTTGGGGGCCAGCAACAGTTGCCAGGGCAACACTGGGCATGACAGGGGGGCTCAAGGGGGCCTGGACCCGCCCACTTCCGCTTTGGGGGCCAGCAACAGTTGCCAGGGCAACCCTGGGCATGGCAGGGGGCTCAAGTGGGCCTGGACCCGCCCCACTTCCGCTTTGGGGGCCAGCAACAGTTGCCAGGGCAACCCTGGGCATGGCAGGGGGCTTTAAGGAGGCCTGGACCCACCCACTTCCGCTTTTGGGGCCAGAAGCAGTTGCCAGGGCAACCCTGGGCATGTCAGGGGGGCTCAAGGGGCCTGGACCCGCCCATTCCACTTTGGGGGCCAGCAACAGTTGCCAGGGCAACCCTGGGCATGGCAGGGGGCTCAAGGGGGCCTGGAACCGCCAACTTCCGCTTTGGGGGCCAGCAACAGTTGCCAGGGCAACCATGGGCATGGCAGGGGGCTTAAGGGGGCCTGGACCCGCCCACTTCCGCTTTGGGGGCCAGCAACAGTTGCCAGGGCAACCCTGGGCATGGCAGGGGGCTTAAGGGGGCCTGGACCCGCCCACTTCCGCTTTGGGGGCCAGCAACAGTTGCCAGGGCAACCCTGGGCATGGCAGGGGGCTCAAGGGGGCCTGGACCCGCCCATTCCACTTTGGGGGCCAGCAACAGTTGCCAGGGCAACCCTGGGCATGGCAGGGGCTCAAGGGGGCCTGGAACCGCCAACTTCCGCTTTGGGGGCCAGCAACAGTTGCCAGGGCAACCCTGGGCATGGCAGCGGGCTCAATGGGGCCTGGAACCACCCACTTCCGCTTTGGGGGCCAGCAACAGTTGCCAGGGCAACCCTGGGCATGGCAGGGGGCTCAAGGGGGCCTGGACCCGCCCACTTCCGCTTTGGGGGCCAGCAACAGTTGCCAGGGCAACCCTGGGCATGGCAGGGGGCTCAAGGGGGCCTGGACCCGCCCCACTTCCGCTTTGGGGGCCAGCAACAGTTGCCAGGGCAACCCTGGGCATGGCAGGGGGCTCAAGGGGGCCTGGACCCGCCCACTTCCGCTTTGGGGGCCAGCAACAGTTGCCAGGGCAACCCCTGGGCATGGCAGGGGGCTCAAGGGGGCCTGGACCAGCCCACTTCCGCTTTGGGGGCCAGCAACAGTTGCCAGGGCAACCCTGGGCATGGCAGGGGGCTTTAAGGGGGCCTGACCCGCCCACTTCCGCTTTGGGGGCCAGAAACAGTTGGCAGGGCAACCCTGGGCATGGCAGGGGGCTCAAGGGGGCCTGGACCCGCCCACTTCAGCTTTGGGGGCCAGCAACAATTGCCAGGGCAACCCTGGGCATGGCAGGGGGCTTTAAGGGGGCCTTAACCCGCCCACTTCCGCTTTGGGGGCCAGCAACAGTTGCCAGGGCAACCCTGGGCATGGCAGGGGGCTCAAGGGGGAATGGACACGCCCACTTCCGCTTTGGGGGCCAGCAACAATTGCCAGGGCAACCCTGGGCATGGCAGGGGGCTCAAGGGGCCTGGACCCGCCCACTTCCGCTTTGGGGGCCAGCAACAGTTGCCAGGGCAACCCTGGGCATGGCAGGGGGCTCAAGGGGGAATGGACACGCCCACTTCCGCTTTGGGGGCCAGCAACAATTGCCAGGGCAACCCTGGGCAGGGCAGGGGGCTCAAGGGGGCCTGGACCCGCCCACTTCCGCTTTGGGGGCCAGCAACAGTTGCCAGGGCAACCCTGGGCATGGCAGGGGGCTCAAGGGGGCCTGGACCCGCCCACTTCCGCTTTGGGGGCCAGCAACAGTTGCCAGGGCAACCCTGTGCATGGCAGGGGGCTCAAGTGGGCCTGGACCCGCCCACTTCCGCTTTGGGGGCCAGCAACAGTTGCCAGGGCAACCCTGGGCATGGCAGGGGGCTTTAAGGGGGCCTGGACCCGCCCACTTCCGCTTTGGGGGCCAGCAACAGTTGCCAGGGCAACCCTGGGCATGGCAGGGGGCTCAAGGGGGCCTGGACCCGCCCACTTCCGCTTTGGGGGCCAGCAACAGTTGCCAGGGCAACCCTGGGCATGGCAGGGGGCTCAAGGGGGCCTGGACCCGCCCACTTCCGCTTTGGGGGCCAGCAACAGTTGCCAGGGCAACCCTGGGCATGGCAGGGGGCTCAAGGGGGCCTGGACCCGCCCACTTCCGCTTTGGGGGCCAGCAACAGTTGCCAGGGCAACCCTGGGCATGGCAGGGGGCTTAAGGGGGCCTGGACCCGCCCACTTCCGCTTTGGGGGCCAGCAACAGTTGCCAGGGCAACCCTCGGCATGGCAGGGGGCTTTAAGGGTGCCTGGACCCACCCACTTCCGCTTTGGGGGCCAGCAACAGTTGCCAGGGCAACCCTGGGCATGGCAGGGGGCTCAAGGGGGCCTGGACCCACCCACTTCCGCTTTGGGGGCCAGCAACAGTTGCCAGGGCAACCCTGGGCATGGCAGTGGGCTCAAGGGGGCCTGGACCCGCCCACTTCCGCTTTGGGTGCCAGCAACAGTTGCCAGGGCAACCCTGGGCATGGCAGGGGCTCAAGGGGGCCTGGACCCGCCCACTTCCGCTTTGGGGGCCAGCAACAGTTGCCAGGGCAACCCTGGGCATGGCAGGGGGCTCAAGGGGGCCTGGACCCGCCCACTTCCGCTTTGGGGGCCAGCAACAGTTGCCAGGGCAACCCTGGGCATGGCAGGGGGCTCAAGGGGCCTGGACCCGCCCACTTCCGCTTTGGGGGCCAGCAACAGTTGCCAGGGCAACCCTGGGCATGGCAGGGGGCTTTAAGGGGGCCTGGACCCGCCACTTCCGCTTTGGGGGCCAGCAACAGTTGTTAGGGCAACCTGGGCATGGCAGGGGGCTTTAAGGGGGCCTGGACCCGCCCACTTCCGCTTTGGGGGCCAGAAACAGTTGCCAGGGCAACCCTGGGCATGGCAGGGGCTTTAAGGGGGCCTGGACAAGCCCACTTCCGCTTTGGGGGCCAGCAACAGTTGCCAGGGCAACCCTGGGCATGGCAGGGGGCTCAAGGGGGCCTGGACCCACCCACTTCCGCTTTGGGGGCCAGCAACAGTTGCCAGGGCAACCCTGGGCATGGCAGTGGGCTCAAGGGGGCCTGGACCCGCCCACTTCCGCTTTGGGTGCCAGCAACAGTTGCCAGGGCAACCCTGGGCATGGCAGGGGGCTCAAGGGGGCCTGGACCCGCCCACTTCCGCTTTGGGGGCCAGCAACAGTTGCCAGGGCAACCCTGGGCATGGCAGGGGCTCAAGGGGGCCTGGACCCGCCCACTTCCGCTTTGGGGGCCAGCAACAGTTGCCAGGGCAACCCTGGGCATGGCAGGGGGCTCAAGGGGGCCTGGACCCGCCCACTTCCGCTTTGGGGGCCAGCAACAGTTGCCAGGGCAACCCTGGGCATGGCAGGGGGCTTTAAGGGGGCCTGGACCCGCCCACTTCCGCTTTAGGGGCCAGCAACAGTTGCCAGGGCAACCCTGGGCATGGCAGGGGGCTTTTAAGGAGGCCTGGACCCACCCCAACTTCGCCTTTGGGGGCCAGAAACAGTTGCCAGGGCAACCCTGGGCATGGCAGGGGGCTCAAGGGGGCCTGGAACCGCCAACTTCCGCTTTGGGGGCCAGCAACAGTTGCCAGGGCAACCTGGGCATGGCAGCGGGCTCAATGGGGCCTGGAACCACCCACTTCCGCTTTGGGGGCCAGCAACAGTTGCCAGGGCAACCCTGGGCATGGCAGGGGGCTCAAGGGGCCTGGACCCGCCCACTTCCGCTTTGGGGGCCAGCAACAGTTGCCAGGGCAACCCTGGGCATGGCAGGGGGCTCAAGGGGGCCTGGACCCGCCCACTTCCGCTTTGGGGGCCAGCAACAGTTGCCAGGGCAACCCTGGGCATGGCAGGGGGCTCAAGGGGGCCTGGACCCGCCCACTTCCGCTTTGGGGGCCAGCAACAGTTGCCAGGGCAACCCTGGGCATGGCAGGGGGCTCAAGGGGGCCTGGACCAGCCCACTTCCGCTTTGGGGGCCAGCAACAGTTGCCAGGGCAACCCTGGGCATGGCAGGGGGCTTTAAGGGGGCCTGGACCCGCCTACTTCCGCTTTGGGGGCCAGAAACAGTTGCCAGGGCAACCCTGGGCATGGCAGGGGGCTCAAGGGAGCCTGGTCCCGCCCACTTCCGCTTTGGGGGCCAGCAACAGTTGCCAGGGCAACCCTGGGCATGGCAGGGGGCTCAAGGGGGCCTGGACCCGCCCACTTCCGCTTTGGGGGCCAGCAACAGTTGCCAGGGCAACCCTGGGCATGGCAGGGGGCTCAAGGGGGCCTGGACCCGCCCACTTCAGCTTTGGGGGCCAGCAACAGTTGCCAGGGCAACCCTGGGCATGGCAGGGGGCTTTAAGGGGGCCTTAACCCGCCCACTTCCGCTTTGGGGGCCAGCAACAGTTGCCAGGGCAACCCTGGGCATGGCAGGGGGCTCAAGGGGGAATGGACCCGCCCACTTCCGCTTTGGGGGCCAGCAACAATTGCCAGGGCAACCCTGGGCATGGCAGGGGGCTCAAGGGGGCCTGGACCCGCCCACTTCCGCTTTGGGGGCCAGCAACAGTTGCCAGGGCAACCCTGGGCATGGCAGGGGGCTTTAAGGGGGCCTGGACCCACCCACTTCCGCTTTGGGGGCCAGCAACAGTTGCCAGGGCAACCCTGGGCATGGCAGGGGGCTCAAGGGGGCCTGGACCCGCCCACTTCCGCTTTGGGGGCCAGCAACAGTTGCCAGGGCAACCCTGTGCATGGCAGGGGGCTCAAGTGGGCCTGGACCCGCCCACTTCCGCTTTGGGGGCCAGCAACAGTTGCCAGGGCAACCCTGGGCATGGCAGGGGGCTTTAAGGGGGGGCCTGGACCCGCCCACTTCCGCTTTGGGGGCGAGCAACAGTTGCCAGGGCAACCCTGGGCATGGCAGGGGCTTTAAGGGGGCCTGGACCCGCCCACTTCCGCTTTGGGGGCCAGAAACAGTTGCCAGGCCAACCCTGGGCATGGCAGGGGGCTTAAGGGGGCCTGGACCCGCCCACTTCCGCTTTGGGGGCCAGCAACAGATGCCAGGGAAACCCTGGGCATGGCAGGGGGCTTTAAGGGGGCCTGGACCCGCCCACTTCCGCTTTGGGGGCCAGACACAGTTGCCAGGGCAACCCTGGGCATGGCAGGGGGCTTAAGGGGGCCTGGACCCGCCCACTTCCACTTTGGGGGCCAGCAACAGTTGCCAGGGCAACCCTGGGCATGGCAGGGGGCTCAAGGGGGCCTGGACCCGCCCTCTTTCGCTTTGGGGGCCAGCAACAGTTGCCAGGGCAACCCTGGGCATGGTAGGGGGCTCAAGGGGGCCTGGACCCGCCCACTTCCGCTTTGGGGGCCAGCAACAGTTGCCAGGGCAACCCTGGGCATGGCAGGGGGCTCAAGGGGGCCTGGACCCGCCCACTTCCGCTTTGGGGGCCAGCAACAGTTGCCAGGGCAACCCTGGGCATGGCAGGGGGCTTAAGGGGGCCTGGACCCGCCCACTTCCGCTTTGGGGGCCAGCAACAGTTGCCAGGGCAACCCTCGGCATGGCAGGGGGCTTTCAAGAGGGCCTGGACCCGCCCACTTCCGCTTTGGGGGCCAGAAACAGTTGCCAGGCCAACCCTGGGCATGGCAGGGGGCTTAAGGGGGCCTGGACCCGCCCACTTCCGCTTTGGGGGCCAGCAACAGATGCCAGGGAAACCCTGGGCATGGCAGGGGGCTTTAAGGGGGCCTGGACCCGCCCACTTCCGCTTTGGGGGGCAGAAACAGTTGCCAGGGCAACCCTGGGCATGGCAGGGGGCTTAAGGGGGCCTGGACCCGCCCACTTCCACTTTGGGGGCCAGCAACAGTTGCCAGGGCAACCCTGGGCATGGCAGGGGGCTCAAGGGGGCCTGGACCCGCCCTCTTTCGCTTTGGGGGCCAGCAACAGTTGCCAGGGCAACCCTGGGCATGGTAGGGGGCTCAAGGGGGCCTGGACCCGCCCACTTCCGCTTTGGGGGCCAGCAACAGTTGCCAGGGCAACCCTGGGCATGGCAGGGGGCTCAAGGGGGCCTGGACCCGCCCACTTCCGCTTTGGGGGCCAGCAACAGTTGCCAGGGCAACCCTGGGCATGGCAGGGGGCTTAAGGGGGCCTGGACCCGCCCACTTCCGCTTTGGGGGCCAGCAACAGTTGCCAGGGCAACCCTCGGCATGGCAGGGGGCTTTCAAGAGGGCCTGGACCCGCCCACTTCCGCTTTGGGGGCCAGCAACAGTTGCCAGGGAAACCCTGGGCATGGCAGGGGGCTCAAGGTGGCCTGAACCCGCCTACTTCCGCTTTGGGGGCCAGCAAAAGTTGCCAGGGCAACCCTGGGCATGGCAGGGGGCTTAAGGGGGCCTGGACCCGCCCACTTCCGCTTTGGGGGCCAGCAACAGTTGCCAGGGCAACCCTGGGCATGGCAGGGGGCTTTAAGGGGGCCTGGACCCGCCCACTTCCGCTTTGGGGGCCAGCAACAGTTGCCAGGGCAACCCTGGGCATGGCAGGGGGCTTAAGGGGGCCTGGACCCGCCCACTTCCGCTTTGGGGGCCAGCAACAGTTGCCAGGGCAACCCTGGGCATGGCAGGGGGCTTTAAGGGGGCCTGGACCCGCCCACTTCCGCTTTGGGGGCCAGCAACAGTTGCCAGGGCAACCCTGGGCATGGCAGGGGGCTCAAGGGGGCCTGAACCCGCCCACTTCCGCTTTGGGGGCCAGCAACAGTTGCCAGGGCAACCCTGGGCATGGCAGGGGGCTCAAGAGGGCCTGGAACCGCCCACTTCCGCTTTGGGGGCCAGCAACAGTTGCCAGGCCAACCATGGGCATGGCAGGGGGCTTTAGGGGGCCTGGACCCGCCCACTTCCGCTTTGGGGGCCATCAACAGTTGCCAGGGCAACCCTCGGCATGGCAGGGGGCTTTCAAGGGGGCCTGGACCCGCCCACTTCCGCTTTGGGGGCCAGCAACAGTTGCCAGGGCAACCCTGGGCATGGCAGGGGGCTTAAGGGGGCCTGGACCCGCCCACTTCCGCTTTGGGGGCCAGCAACAGTTGCCAGGGCAACCCTGGGTATGGCAGGGGGCTTTAAGGGGGCCTAAACCCGCCAACTTCCGCTTTGGGGGCCAGCAACAGTTGTCAGGGCAACCCTGGGCATGGCAGGGGGCTTTAAGGGGGCCTGGACCCGCCCACTTCCGATTTGGGGGCCAGCAACAGTTGCCAGGGCAACCCTGGGCATGGCAGGGGGCTTAGGGGGGCCTGGACCCGCCAACATCCGCTTTGGGGGCCAGCAACAGTTGCCAGGGCAACCCTGGGCATGGCAGGGGGCTTAAGGGGGCCTGGACCCGCCCACTTCCGCTTTGGGGCCAGCAACAGTTGCCAGGGCAACCCTGGGCATGGCAGTGGGCTTAAGGGGGCCTGGACCCGCCCACTTCCGCTTTGGGGGCCAGCAACAGTTGCCAGGGCAACCCTGGGCATGGCAGGGGGCTTTTGGGGGCCTGGACCCGCCCACTTCCGCTTTGGGGGCCAGCAACAGTTGCCAGGGCAACCCTGGGCATGGCAGGGGGCTTAAGGGGGCCTGGACCCGCCCACTTCCGCTTTGGGGGGCAGCAACAGTTGCCAGGGCAACCCTGGGCATGGCAGGGGGCTTAAGGGGGCCTGGACCCGCCCACTTCCGCTTTGGGGGCCAGCAACAGTTGCCAGGGCAACCCTGGGCATGGCAGGGGGCTCAAGGGGGCCTGGACCCGCCCACTTCCGCTTTGGGGGCCAGCAACAGTTGCCAGGGCAACCCTGGGCATGGCAGGGGGCTTTAAGGGGGCCTGGACCCGCCCACTTCCGCTTTGGGGGACAGCAACAGTTGCCAGGGCAACCCTGGGCATGGCAGGGGGCTTTAAGGGGGCCTGGACCCGCCCACTTCCGATTTGGGGGCCAGCAAAAGTTGCCAGGGCAACCCTGGGCATGGCAGGGGGCTTTAAGGGGGCCTGGACCCGCCCACTTCAGCTTTGGGGGCCAGCAAAAGTTGCCAGGGCAACCCTGGGCATGGCAGGGGGCTTAAGGGGGCCTGGACCCACCCACTTCCGCTTTGGGGGCCAGCAACAGTTGCTAGGGCAACCCTTGGCATGGCAGGGGTCTCAAGGGGGCCTGGCCCCGCCCACTTCCGCTTTGGTGGCCAGCAACAGTTGCCAGGGCAACCCTGGGCATGGCAGGGGGCTCAAGGGGGCCTGGAACCGCCCACTTCCGCTTTGGGGGCCAGCAACAGTTGCCAGGGCAACCCTGGGCATGGCAGGGGGCTCAAGGGGGCCTGGAACCACCCACTTCCGCTTTGGGGGCTAGCAACAGTTTCCAGGGCATAGCATGGGGCTCAAGGGGGCTCAAGGGGTCCTGGACCCGCCCACTTCCGCTTTGGGGGCCAGCAACAGTTGCCAGGGCAACCCTGGGCATGGTAGGGGGCTCAAGGTTGCCTGGACCCGCCCACTTCCGCTTTGGGGGCCAGCAACAGTTGCCAGGGCAACCCGGGGCATGGCAGGGGGCTTTAAGGGGGCCTGGACCCGCCCACTTCCGCTTTGGGGGCCAGCAACAGTTGCCAGGGCAACCCTGGGCATGGCAGGGGGCTCAAGGGGGCCTGGACCCGCCCACTTCCGCTTTGGGGGCCAGCAACAGTTGCCAGGGCAACACTGGGCATGGCAGTGGGCTTTAAGAGGGCCTGGACCCGCCCACTTCCGCTTTGGGGGCCAGCAACAGTTGCCAGGGCAACCCTGGGCATGGCAGGGGGCTTTAAGGGGGCCTGGACCCGCCCACTTCCGCTTTGGGGGCCAGCAACAGTTGCCAGGGCAACCCTGGGCACGGCAGGGGGCTTTAAGGGGGCCTGGACCCGCCCACTTCCGCTTTGGGGGCCAGCAACAGTTGCCAGGGCAACCCTGGGCACGGCAGGGGGCTCAAGGGGGCCTGGACCCGCCCACTTCCGCTTTGGGGGCCAGCAACAGTTGCCAGGGCAACCCTGGGCATGGCAGGGGGCTCAAGGGGGCCTGGACCCGCCCACTTCCGCTTTGGGGGCCAGCAACAGTTGCCAGGGCAACCCTGGGCATGGCAGGGGGCTCAAGGGGGCCTGGACCCGCCCACTTCCGCTTTGGGGGCCAGCAACAGTTGCCAGGGCAACCCTGGGCATGGCAGGGGGCTCAAGGGAGCCTGGACCCGCCCACTTCCGCTTTCGGGGCCAGCAACAGTTGCCAGGGAAACCCCGGGCATGGCAGGGGGCTCAAGGGGGCCTGGACCCGCCCACTTCCGCTTTGGGGGCCAGCAACAGTTGCCAGGGCAACCCTGGGCATGGCAGGGGGCTTTAAGGGGGCCTGGACCCGCCCACTTCCGCTTTGGGGGCCAGCAACAGTTGCCAGGGCAACCCTGGGCATGGCAGGGGGCTCAAGGGGGCCTGGACCCGCCCACTTCCGCTTTGGGGGCCAGCAACAGTTGCCAGGGCAACCCTGGGCATGGCAGGGGGCTTTAAGGGGGCCTGGACCCGCCCACTTCCGCTTTGGGGGCCAGCAACAGTTGCCAGGGCAACCCTGGGCATGGCAGGGGGCTCAAGAGGGCCTGGAACCGCCCACTTCCGCTTTGGGGGCCAGCAACAGTTGCCAGGGCAACCCTGGGCATGGCAGGGGGCTTTAAGGGGGCCTGGACCCGCCCACTTCCGCTTTGGGGGCCAGCAACAGTTGCCAGGGCAACCCTGGGCATGGCAGGGGGCTTTAAGGGGGCCTGGACCCGCCCACTTCCGATTTGGGGGCCAGCAACAGTTGCCAGGGCAACCCTGGGCATGGCAGGGGGCTCAAGGGGGCCTGGACCCGCCCACTTCCGCTTTGTGGGCCAGCAACAGTTGCCAGGGCAACCCTGGGCATGGCAGGGGGCTCAAGGGGGCCTGGACCCGCCCACTTCCGCTTTGTGGGCCAGCAACAGTTGCCAGGGCAACCCTGGGCATGGCAGGGGGCTCAAGGGGGCCTGGACCCGCCTACTTCCGCTTTGGGGGCCAGCAAAAGTTGCCAGGGCAACCCTGGGCATGGCAGGGGGCTTAAGGGGGCCTGGACCCACCCACTTCCACTTTGGGGGCCAGCAACAGTTGCCAGGGCAACCCTGGGCATGGCAGGGGGCTTTAAGGGGGCCTGGACCCGCCCACTTCCGCTTTGGGGGCCAGCAACAGTTGCCAGGGCAACCCTGGGCATGGCAGGGGGCTTAAGGGGGCATGGACCCGCCCACTTCCGCTTTGGGGGCCAGCAACAGTTGCCAGGGCAACCCTGGGCATGGCAGGGGGCTTAAGGGGGCCTGGACCCGCCCACTTCCGCTTTGGGGGCCAGCAACAGTTGCCAGGGCAACCCTGGGCATGGCAGGGGGCTCAAGGGGGCCTGGACCCGCCCACTTCCGCTTTGGGGGCCAGCAACAGTTGCCAGGGCAACCCTGGGCATGGCAGGGGGCTCAAGGGGGCCTGGACCCGCCCACTTCCGCTTTGGGGGCCAGCAACAGTTGCCAGGGCAACCCTGGGCATGGCAGGGGGCTTTAAGGGGGCCTGGACCCACCCACTTCCGCTTTGGGGGCCAGCAACAGTTGCCAGGGCAACCCTGGGCATGGCAGGGGGCTCAAGGGGGTCTGGACCCGCCCACTTCCGCTTTGGGGGCCAGAAACAGTTGGCAGGGCAACCCTGGGCATGGCAGGGGGCTCAGGGGGGCCTTGACCCGCCCACTTCCGCTTTGGGGGCCAGCAACAGTTGCCAGGGAAACCCTGGGCATGGCAGGGGGCTCAAGTGGGCCTGGACCCGCCCACTTCCGCTTTGGGGGCCAGCAACAGTTGCCAGGGCAACCCTGGGCATGGCAGGGGGCTTAAGGGGGCCTGGACCCGCCCACTTCCGCTTTGGGGGCCAGCAACAGTTGCCAGGGCAACCCTGGGCATGGCAGGGGGCTCAAGGGGGCCTGGACCCGCCCACTTCCGCTTTGGGGGCCAGCAACAGTTGCCAGGGCAACCCTGGGCATGGCAGGGGGCTCAAGGGGGCCTGGACCCGCCCACTTCCGCTTTGGGGGCCAGCAACAGTTGCCAGGGCAACCCTGGGCATGGCAGGGGGCTTTAAGGGGGCCTGGACCCACCCACTTCCGCTTTGGGGGCCAGCAACAGTTGCCAGGGCAACCCTGGGCATGGCAGGGGGCTCAAGGGGGTCTGGACCCGCCCACTTCCGCTTTGGGGGCCAGAAACAGTTGGCAGGGCAACCCTGGGCATGGCAGGGGGCTCAGGGGGGCCTTGACCCGCCCACTTCCGCTTTGGGGGCCAGCAACAGTTGCCAGGGAAACCCTGGGCATGGCAGGGGGCTCAAGTGGGCCTGGACCCGCCCACTTCCGCTTTGGGGGCCAGCAACAGTTGCCAGGGCAACCCTGGGCATGGCAGGGGGCTCAAGGGAGCCTGGACCCGCCCACTTCCGCTTTCGGGGCCAGCAACAGTTGCCAGGGAAACCCCGGGCATGGCAGGGGGCTCAAGGGGGCCTGGACCCGCCCACTTCCGCTTTGGGGGCCAGCAACAGTTGCCAGGGCAACCCTGGGCATGGCAGGGGGCTTTAAGGGGGCCTGGACCCGCCCACTTCCGCTTTGGGGGCCAGCAACAGTTGCCAGGGCAACCCTGGGCATGGCAGGGGGCTCAAGGGGGCCTGGACCCGCCCACTTCCGCTTTGGGGGCCAGCAACAGTTGCCAGGGCAACCCTGGGCATGGCAGGGGGCTTTAAGGGGGCCTGGACCCGCCCACTTCCGCTTTGGGGGCCAGCAACAGTTGCCAGGGCAACCCTGGGCATGGCAGGGGGCTCAAGAGGGCCTGGAACCGCCCACTTCCGCTTTGGGGGCCAGCAACAGTTGCCAGGGCAACCCTGGGCATGGCAGGGGGCTTTAAGGGGCCTGGACCCGCCCACTTCCGCTTTGGGGGCCAGCAACAGTTGCCAGGGCAACCCTGGGCATGGCAGGGGGCTTTAAGGGGGCCTGGACCCGCCCACTTCCGATTTGGGGGCCAGCAACAGTTGCCAGGGCAACCCCTGGGCATGGCAGGGGGCTTAAGGGGGCCTGGACCCGCCCACTTCCGCTTTGGGGGCCAGCAACAGTTGCCAGGGCAACCCTGGGCATGGCAGGGGGCTCAAGAGGGCCTGGAACCGCCCACTTCCGCTTTGGGGGCCAGCAACAGTTGCCAGGGCAACCCTGGGCATGGCAGGGGGCTTTAAGGGGGCCTGGACCCGCCCACTTCCCGCTTTGGGGGCCAGCAACAGTTGCCAGGGCAACCCTGGGCATGGCAGGGGGCTTTAAGGGGGCCTGGACCCACCCACTTCCGCTTTGGGGGCCAGCAACAGTTGCCAGGGCAACCCTGGGCATGGCAGGGGGCTCAAGGGGGTCTGGACCCGCCCACTTCCGCTTTGGGGGCCAGAAACAGTTGGCAGGGCAACCCTGGGCATGGCAGGGGGCTCAGGGGGGCCTTGACCCGCCCACTTCCGCTTTGGGGGCCAGCAACAGTTGCCAGGGAAACCCTGGGCATGGCAGGGGGCTCAAGTGGGCCTGGACCCGCCCACTTCCGCTTTGGGGGCCAGCAACAGTTGCCAGGGCAACCCTGGGCATGGCAGGGGGCTCAAGGGAGCCTGGACCCGCCCACTTCCGCTTTCGGGGCCAGCAACAGTTGCCAGGGAAACCCCGGGCATGGCAGGGGGCTCAAGGGGGCCTGGACCCGCCCACTTCCGCTTTGGGGGCCAGCAACAGTTGCCAGGGCAACCCTGGGCATGGCAGGGGGCTTTAAGGGGGCCTGGACCCGCCCACTTCCGCTTTGGGGGCCAGCAACAGTTGCCAGGGCAACCCTGGGCATGGCAGGGGGCTCAAGGGGGCCTGGACCCGCCCACTTCCGCTTTGGGGGCCAGCAACAGTTGCCAGGGCAACCCTGGGCATGGCAGGGGGCTTTAAGGGGGCCTGGACCCGCCCACTTCCGCTTTGGGGGCCAGCAACAGTTGCCAGGGCAACCCTGGGCATGGCAGGGGGCTTTAAGGGGGCCTGGACCCGCCCACTTCCGATTTGGGGGCCAGCAACAGTTGCCAGGGCAACCCTGGGCATGGCAGGGGGCTTAAGGGGGCCTGGACCCGCCCACTTCCGCTTTGGGGGCCAGCAACAGTTGCCAGGCCAACCATGGGCATGGCAGGGGGCTTTAGGGGGCCTGGACCCGCCCACTTCCGCTTTGGGGGCCAGCAACAGATGCCAGGGCAACCCTGGGCATAGCAGGGGGCTTTAGGGGGCCTGGACCCGCCCACTTCCGCTTTGGGGGCCAGCAACAGTTGCCAGGGCAACCCTGGGCATAGCAGGGGGCTTAATGGGGCCTGGACCCGCCCACTTCCGCTTTGTGGGCCAGCAACAGTTGCCAGGGCAACCCTGGGCATGGCAGGGGGCTCAAGAGGGCCTGGAACCGCCCACTTCCGCTTTGGGGGCCAGCAACAGTTGCCAGGGCAACCCTGGGCATGGCAGGGGGCTTTAAGGGGGCCTGGACCCGCCCACTTCCGATTTGGGGGCCAGCAACAGTTGCCAGGGCAACCCTGGGCATGGCAGGGGGCTTAAGGGGGCCTGGACCCGCCCACTTCCGCTTTGGGGGCCAGCAACAGTTGCCAGGCCAACCATGGGCATGGCAGGGGGCTTTAGGGGGCCTGGACCCGCCCACTTCCGCTTTGGGGGCCAGCAACAGTTGCCAGGCCAACCATGGGCATGGCAGGGGGCTTTAGGGGGCCTGGACCCGCCCACTTCCGCTTTGGGGGCCAGCAACAGATGCCAGGGCAACCCTGGGCATAGCAGGGGGCTTAATGGGGCCTGGACCCGCCCACTTCCGCTTTGTGGGCCAGCAACAGTTGCCAGGGCAACCCTGGGCATGGCAGGGGGC
This sequence comes from Crinia signifera, assembly GCF_055691185.1. Lineage (NCBI taxonomy): Eukaryota > Metazoa > Chordata > Amphibia > Anura > Myobatrachidae > Crinia > Crinia signifera. The sequence goes on from NW_028142322.1 coordinate 43,006, forward strand.
TCAAGGGGGCCTGGACCCGCCTACTTCCGCTTTGGGGGCCAGCAAAAGTTGCCAGGGCAACCCTGGGCATGGCAGGGGGCTTAAGGGGGCCTGGACCCACCCACTTCCACTTTGGGGGCCAGCAACAGTTGCCAGGGCAACCCTGGGCATGGCAGGGGGCTTTAAGGGGGCCTGGACCCGCCCACTTCCGCTTTGGGGGCCAGCAACAGTTGCCAGGGCAACCCTGGGCATTGCAGGGGGCTTAAGGGGGCATGGACCCGCCCACTTCCGCTTTGGGGGCCAGCAACAGTTGCCAGGGCAACCCTGGGCATGGCAGGGGGCTTAAGGGGGCCTGGACCCGCCCACTTCCGCTTTGGGGGCCAGCAACAGTTGCCAGGGCAACCCTGGGCATGGCAGGGGGCTCAAGGGGGCCTGGACCCGCCCACTTCCGCTTTGGGGGCCAGCAACAGTTGCCAGGGCAACCCTGGGCATGGCAGGGGGCTCAAGGGGGCCTGGACCCGCCCACTTCCGCTTTGGGGGCCAGCAACAGTTGCCAGGGCAACCCTGGGCATGGCAGGGGGCTTTAAGGGGGCCTGGACCCACCCACTTCCGCTTTGGGGGCCAGCAACAGTTGCCAGGGCAACCCTGGGCATGGCAGGGGGCTCAAGGGGGTCTGGACCCGCCCACTTCCGCTTTGGGGGCCAGAAACAGTTGGCAGGGCAACCCTGGGCATGGCAGGGGGCTCAGGGGGGCCTTGACCCGCCCACTTCCGCTTTGGGGGCCAGCAACAGTTGCCAGGGAAACCCTGGGCATGGCAGGGGGCTCAAGTGGGCCTGGACCCGCCCACTTCCGCTTTGGGGGCCAGCAACAGTTGCCAGGGCAACCCTGGGCATGGCAGGGGGCTTAAGGGGGCCTGGACCCGCCCACTTCCGCTTTGGGGGCCAGCAACAGTTGCCAGGGCAACCCTGGGCATGGCAGGGGGCTCAAGGGGGCCTGGACCCGCCCACTTCCGCTTTGGGGGCCAGCAACAGTTGCCAGGGCAACCCTGGGCATGGCAGGGGGCTCAAGGGGGCCTGGACCCACCCACTTCCGCTTTGGGGGCCAGCAACAGTTGCCAGGGCAACCCTGGGCATGGCAGGGGGCTTTAAGGGGGCCTGGACCCACCCACTTCCGCTTTGGGGGCCAGCAACAGTTGCCAGGGCAACCCTGGGCATGGCAGGGGGCTCAAGGGGGTCTGGACCCGCCCACTTCCGCTTTGGGGGCCAGAAACAGTTGGCAGGGCAACCCTGGGCATGGCAGAGGGCTCAGGGGGGCCTTGACCCGCCCACTTCCGCTTTGGGGGCCAGCAACAGTTGCCAGGGAAACCCTGGGCATGGCAGGGGGCTCAAGTGGGCCTGGACCCGCCCACTTCCGCTTTGGGGGCCAGCAACAGTTGCCAGGGCAACCCTGGGCATGGCAGGGGGCTCAAGGGAGCCTGGACCCGCCCACTTCCGCTTTCGGGGCCAGCAACAGTTGCCAGGGAAACCCCGGGCATGGCAGGGGGCTCAAGGGGGCCTGGACCCGCCCACTTCCGCTTTGGGGGCCAGCAACAGTTGCCAGGGCAACCCTGGGCATGGCAGGGGGCTTTAAGGGGGCCTGGACCCGCCCACTTCCGCTTTGGGGGCCAGCAACAGTTGCCAGGGCAACCCTGGGCATGGCAGGGGGCTCAAGGGGGCCTGGACCCGCCCACTTCCGCTTTGGGGGCCAGCAACAGTTGCCAGGGCAACCCTGGGCATGGCAGGGGGCTTTAAGGGGGCCTGGACCCGCCCACTTCCGCTTTGGGGGCCAGCAACAGTTGCCAGGGCAACCCTGGGCATGGCAGGGGGCTCAAGAGGGCCTGGAACCGCCCACTTCCGCTTTGGGGGCCAGCAACAGTTGCCAGGGCAACCCTGGGCATGGCAGGGGGCTTTAAGGGGGCCTGGACCCGCCCACTTCCGCTTTGGGGGCCAGCAACAGTTGCCAGGGCAACCCTGGGCATGGCAGGGGGCTTTAAGGGGGCCTGGACCCGCCCACTTCCGATTTGGGGGCCAGCAACAGTTGCCAGGGCAACCCTGGGCATGGCAGGGGGCTTAAGGGGGCCTGGACCCGCCCACTTCCGCTTTGGGGGCCAGCAACAGTTGCCAGGGCAACCCTGGGCATGGCAGGGGGCTCAAGAGGGCCTGGAACCGCCCACTTCCGCTTTGGGGGCCAGCAACAGTTGCCAGGGCAACCCTGGGCATGGCAGGGGGCTTTAAGGGGGCCTGGACCCGCCCACTTCCGATTTGGGGGCCAGCAACAGTTGCCAGGGCAACCCTGGGCATGGCAGGGGGCTTAAGGGGGCCTGGACCCGCCCACTTCCGCTTTGGGGGCCAGCAACAGTTGCCAGGCCAACCATGGGCATGGCAGGGGGCTTTAGGGGGCCTGGACCCGCCCACTTCCGCTTTGGGGGCCAGCAACAGATGCCAGGGCAACCCTGGGCATAGCAGGGGGCTTTAGGGGGCCTGGACCCGCCCACTTCCGCTTTGGGGGCCAGCAACAGTTGCCAGGGCAACCCTGGGCATAGCAGGGGGCTTAATGGGGCCTGGACCCGCCCACTTCCGCTTTGTGGGCCAGCAACAGTTGCCAGGGCAACCCTGGGCATGGCAGGGGGCTCAAGGGGGCCTGGACCCGCCCACTTCCGCTTTGGGGGCCAGCAACAGTTGCCAGGGCAACCCTGGGCATGGCAGGGGGCTCAAGGGGGCCTGGACCCGCCCACTTCCGCTTTGGGGGCCAGCAACAGTTGCCAGGGCAACCCTGGGCATGGCAGGGGGCTTAAGGGGGCCTGGACCCGCCCTTTTCCGCTTTGGGGGCCAGCAACAGTTGCCAGGGCAACCCTGGGCATGGCAGGGGGCTTTAAGGGGGCCTGGACCCGCCCACTTCCGCTTTGGGGGCCAGCAACAGTTGCCAGGGCAACCCTGGGCATGGCAGGGGGCTTTAAGGGGGCCTGGACCCACCCACTTCCGCTTTGGGGGCCAGCAACAGTTGCCAGGGCAACCCTGGGCATGGCAGGGGGCTTTAAGGGGGCCTGGACCCGCCCACTTCCGCTTTGGGGGCCAGCAACAGTTGCCAGGGCAACCCTGGGCATGGCAGGGGGCTCAAGGGGGCCTGGACCCGCCCACTTCCGCTTTGGGGGCCAGAAACAGTTGCCAGGGCAACCCTGGGCATGGCAGGGGGCTTTAAGGGGGCCTGGACCCGCCCACTTCCGCTTTGGGGGCCAGCAACAGTTGCCAGGGCAACCCTGGGCATGGCAGGGGGCTCAAGGGGGCCTGGACCCGCCCACTTCCGCTTTGGGGGCCAGCAACAGTTGCCAGGGCAACCCTGGGCATGGCAGGGGGCTCAAGGGGGCCTGGACCCGCCCACTTCCGCTTTGGGGGCCAGCAACAGTTGCCAGGGCAACCCTGGGCATGGCAGGGGGCTCAAGGGGGTCTGGACCCGCCCACTTCCGCTTTGGGGGCCAGAAACAGTTGGCAGGGCAACCCTGGGCATGGCAGGGGGCTCAGGGGGGCCTTGACCCGCCCACTTCCGCTTTGGGGGCCAGCAACAGTTGCCAGGGAAACCCTGGGCATGGCAGGGGGCTCAAGTGGGCCTGGACCCGCCCACTTCCGCTTTGGGGGCCAGCAACAGTTGCCAGGGCAACCCTGGGCATGGCAGGGGGCTTAAGGGGGCCTGGACCCGCCCACTTCCGCTTTGGGGGCCAGCAACAGTTGCCAGGGCAACCCTGGGCATGGCAGGGGGCTCAAGGGGGCCTGGACCCGCCCACTTCCGCTTTGGGGGCCAGCAACAGTTGCCAGGGCAACCCTGGGCATGGCAGGGGGCTCAAGGGGGCCTGGACCCGCCCACTTCCGCTTTGGGGGCCAGCAACAGTTGCCAGGGCAACCCTGGGCATGGCAGGGGGCTTTAAGGGGGCCTGGACCCACCCACTTCCGCTTTGGGGGCCAGCAACAGTTGCCAGGGCAACCCTGGGCATGGCAGGGGGCTCAAGGGGGTCTGGACCCGCCCACTTCCGCTTTGGGGGCCAGAAACAGTTGGCAGGGCAACCCTGGGCATGGCAGGGGGCTCAGGGGGGCCTTGACCCGCCCACTTCCGCTTTGGGGGCCAGCAACAGTTGCCAGGGAAACCCTGGGCATGGCAGGGGGCTCAAGTGGGCCTGGACCCGCCCACTTCCGCTTTGGGGGCCAGCAACAGTTGCCAGGGCAACCCTGGGCATGGCAGGGGGCTCAAGGGAGCCTGGACCCGCCCACTTCCGCTTTCGGGGCCAGCAACAGTTGCCAGGGAAACCCCGGGCATGGCAGGGGGCTCAAGGGGGCCTGGACCCGCCCACTTCCGCTTTGGGGGCCAGCAACAGTTGCCAGGGCAACCCTGGGCATGGCAGGGGGCTTTAAGGGGGCCTGGACCCGCCCACTTCCGCTTTGGGGGCCAGCAACAGTTGCCAGGGCAACCCTGGGCATGGCAGGGGGCTCAAGGGGGCCTGGACCCGCCCACTTCCGCTTTGGGGGCCAGCAACAGTTGCCAGGGCAACCCTGGGCATGGCAGGGGGCTTTAAGGGGGCCTGGACCCGCCCACTTCCGCTTTGGGGGCCAGCAACAGTTGCCAGGGCAACCCTGGGCATGGCAGGGGGCTCAAGAGGGCCTGGAACCGCCCACTTCCGCTTTGGGGGCCAGCAACAGTTGCCAGGGCAACCCTGGGCATGGCAGGGGGCTTTAAGGGGGCCTGGACCCGCCCACTTCCGCTTTGGGGGCCAGCAACAGTTGCCAGGGCAACCCTGGGCATGGCAGGGGGCTTTAAGGGGGCCTGGACCCGCCCACTTCCGATTTGGGGGCCAGCAACAGTTGCCAGGGCAACCCTGGGCATGGCAGGGGGCTTAAGGGGGCCTGGACCCGCCCACTTCCGCTTTGGGGGCCAGCAACAGTTGCCAGGGCAACCCTGGGCATGGCAGGGGGCTCAAGAGGGCCTGGAACCGCCCACTTCCGCTTTGGGGGCCAGCAACAGTTGCCAGGGCAACCCTGGGCATGGCAGGGGGCTTTAAGGGGGCCTGGACCCGCCCACTTCCGATTTGGGGGCCAGCAACAGTTGCCAGGGCAACCCTGGGCATGGCAGGGGGCTTAAGGGGGCCTGGACCCGCCCACTTCCGCTTTGGGGGCCAGCAACAGTTGCCAGGCCAACCATGGGCATGGCAGGGGGCTTTAGGGGGCCTGGACCCGCCCACTTCCGCTTTGGGGGCCAGCAACAGATGCCAGGGCAACCCTGGGCATAGCAGGGGGCTTTAGGGGGCCTGGACCCGCCCACTTCCGCTTTGGGGGCCAGCAACAGTTGCCAGGGCAACCCTGGGCATAGCAGGGGGCTTAATGGAACCTGGACCCGCCCACTTCCGCTTTGTGGGCCAGCAACAGTTGCCAGGGCAACCCTGGGCATGGCAGGGGGCTCAAGGGGGCCTGGACCCGCCCACTTCCGCTTTGGGGGCCAGCAACAGTTGCCAGGGCAACCCTGGGCATGGCAGGGGGCTCAAGGGGGCCTGGACCCGCCCACTTCCGCTTTGGGGGCCAGCAACAGTTGCCAGGGCAACCCTGGGCATGGCAGGGGGCTTAAGGGGGCCTGGACCCGCCCTTTTCCGCTTTGGGGGCCAGCAACAGTTGCCAGGGCAACCCTGGGCATGGCAGGGGGCTTTAAGGGGGCCTGGACCCGCCCACTTCCGCTTTGGGGGCCAGCAACAGTTGCCAGGGCAACCCTGGGCATGGCAGGGGGCTTTAAGGGGGCCTGGACCCACCCACTTCCGCTTTGGGGGCCAGCAACAGTTGCCAGGGCAACCCTGGGCATGGCAAGGGGCTTTAAGGGGGCCTGGACCCGCCCACTTCCGCTTTGGGGGCCAGAAACAGTTGCCAGGGCAACCCTGGGCATGGCAGGGGGCTTTAAGGGGGCCTGGACCCGCCCACTTCCGCTTTGGGGGCCAGCAACAGTTGCCAGGGCAACCCTGGGCATGGCAGGGGGCTTTAAGGGGGCCTGGACCCGCCCACTTCCGCTTTGGGGGCCAGCAACAGTTGCCAGGGCAACCCTGGGCATGGCAGGGGGCTCAAGGGGGCCTGGACCCGCCCACTTCCGCTTTGGGGGCCAGCAACAGTTGCCAGGGCAACCCTGGGCATGGCAGGGGGCTTTAAGGGGGCCTGGACCCGCCCACTTCCGCTTTGGGGGCCAGCAACAGTTGCCAGGGCAACCCTGGGCATGGCAGGGGGCTCAAGGGGGCCTGGACCCGCCCACTTCCGCTTTGGGGGCCAGCAACAGTTGCCAGGGCAACCCTGGGCATGGCAGGGGGCTTTAAGGGGGCCTGGACCCGCCCACTTCCGCTTTGGGGGCCAGCAACAGTTGCCAGGGCAACCCTGGGCATGGCAGGGGGCTTAAGGGGGCCTGGACCCGCCCACTTCCGCTTTGGGGGCCAGCAACAGTTGACAGGGCAACCCTGGGCATGGCATGGGGCTTTAAGGGGGCCTGGACCCGCCCAATTCCGCTTTGGGGGCCAGAAACCGTTGCCAGGGCAACCCTTGGCATGGCAGGGGGCTCAAGGGGGCCTGGACCCGCCCACTTCCGATTTGGGGGCCAGCAACAGTTGCCAGGGCAACCCTGGGCATGGCAGGGGGCTCAAGGGGGCCTGGAACCGCCCACTTCCGCTTTGGGGGCCAGCAACAGTTGCCAGGCCAACCATGGGCATGGCAGGGGGCTTTAGGGGGCCTGGACCCGCCCACTTCCGCTTTGGGGGCCAGCAACAGTTGCCAGGGCAACCCTGGGCATGGCAGGGGGCTTTAAGGGGGCCTGGACCCGCCCACTTCCGCTTTGGGGGCCAGAAACAGTTGCCAGGGCAACCCTGGGCATGGCAGGGGGCTTAAGGGGGCCTGGACCCGCCCACTTCCGCTTTGGGGGCCAGCAACAGTTGACAGGGCAACCCTGGGCATGGCATGGGGCTTAAAGGGGGCCTGGACCCGCCCAATTCCGCTTTGGGGGCCAGAAACCGTTGCCAGGGCAACCCTTGGCATGGTAGGGGGCTCAAGGGGGCCTGGACCCGCCCACTTCCGATTTGGGGGCCAGCAACAGTTGCCAGGGCAACCCTGGGCATGGCAGGGGGCTCAAGGGGGCCTGGAACCGCCCACTTCCGCTTTGGGGGCCAGCAACAGTTGCCAGGCCAACCATGGGCATGGCAGGGGGCTTTAGGGGGCCTGGACCCGCCCACTTCCGCTTTGGGGGCCAGCAACAGTTGCCAGGGCAACCCTGGGCATAGCAGGGGGCTTAATGGGGCCTGGACCCGCCCACTTCCGCTTTGGGGGCCAGCAACAGTTGCCAGGGCAACCCTGGGCATGGCAGGGGGCTCAAGAGGGCCTGGAACCGCCCACTTCCGCTTTGGGGGCCAGCAACAGTTGCCAGGGCAACCCTGGGCATGGCAGGGGGCTTTAAGGGGGCCTGGACCCGCCCACTTCCGATTTGGGGGCCAGCAACAGTTGCCAGGGCAACCCTGGGCATGGCAGGGGGCTTAAGGGGGCCTGGACCCGCCCACTTCCGCTTTGGGGGCCAGCAACAGTTGCCAGGCCAACCATGGGCATGGCAGGGGGCTTTAGGGGGCCTGGACCCGCCCACTTCCGCTTTGGGGGCCAGCAACAGATGCCAGGGCAACCCTGGGCATAGCAGGGGGCTTTAGGGGGCCTGGACCCGCCCACTTCCGCTTTGGGGGCCAGCAACAGTTGCCAGGGCAACCCTGGGCATAGCAGGGGGCTTAATGGGGCCTGGACCCGCCCACTTCCGCTTTGTGGGCCAGCAACAGTTGCCAGGGCAACCCTGGGCATGGCAGGGGGCTCAAGGGGGCCTGGACCCGCCCACTTCCGCTTTGGGGGCCAGCAACAGTTGCCAGGGCAACCCTGGGCATGGCAGGGGGCTCAAGGGGGCCTGGACCCGCCCACTTCCGCTTTGGGGGCCAGCAACAGTTGCCAGGGCAACCCTGGGCATGGCAGGGGGCTTAAGGGGGCCTGGACCCGCCCTTTTCCGCTTTGGGGGCCAGCAACAGTTGCCAGGGCAACCCTGGGCATGGCAGGGGGCTTTAAGGGGGCCTGGACCCGCCCACTTCCGCTTTGGGGGCCAGCAACAGTTGCCAGGGCAACCCTGGGCATGGCAGGGGGCTTTAAGGGGGCCTGGACCCACCCACTTCCGCTTTGGGGGCCAGCAACAGTTGCCAGGGCAACCCTGGGCATGGCAGGGGGCTTTAAGGGGGCCTGGACCCGCCCACTTCCGCTTTGGGGGCCAGAAACAGTTGCCAGGGCAACCCTGGGCATGGCAGGGGGCTTTAAGGGGGCCTGGACCCGCCCACTTCCGCTTTGGGGGCCAGCAACAGTTGCCAGGGCAACCCTGGGCATGGCAGGGGGCTTTAAGGGGGCCTGGACCCGCCCACTTCCGCTTTGGGGGCCAGCAACAGTTGCCAGGGCAACCCTGGGCATGGCAGGGGGCTCAAGGGGGCCTGGACCCGCCCACTTCCGCTTTGGGGGCCAGCAACAGTTGCCAGGGCAACCCTGGGCATGGCAGGGGGCTTTAAGGGGGCCTGGACCCGCCCACTTCCGCTTTGGGGGCCAGCAACAGTTGCCAGGGCAACCCTGGGCATGGCAGGGGGCTCAAGGGGGCCTGGACCCGCCCACTTCCGCTTTGGGGGCCAGCAACAGTTGCCAGGGCAACCCTGGGCATGGCAGGGGGCTCAAGAGGGCCTGGAACCGCCCACTTCCGCTTTGGGGGCCAGCAACAGTTGCCAGGGCAACCCTGGGCATGGCAGGGGGCTTAAGGGGGCCTGGACCCGCCCACTTCCGCTTTGGGGGCCAGCAACAGTTGCCAGGGCAACCCTGGGCATGGCAGGGGGCTTAAGGGGGCCTGGACCTGCCCACTTCCGCTTTGGGGGCCAGCAACAGTTGCCAGGGCAACCCTGGGCATGGCAGGGGGCTTAAGGGGGCCTGGACCCGCCCACTTCCGCTTTGGGGGCCAGCAACAGTTGCCAGGGCAACCCTGGGCATGGCAGGGGGCTTAAGGGGGCCTGGACCCGCCCACTTCCGCTTTGGGGGCCAGCAACAGTTGCCAGGGCAACCCTGGGCATGGCAGGGGGCTTAAGGGGGCCTGGACCCGCCCACTTCCGCTTTGGGGGCCAGCAACAGTTGCCAGGGCAACCCTGGGCATGGCAGGGGGCTTAAGGGGGCCTGGACCCGCCCACTTCCGCTTTTAGGGGCCAGCAACAGTTGCCAGGGCAACCCTGGGCATTGCAGGGGGCTTAAGGGGGCCTGGACCCGCCCACTTCCGCTTTGGGGGCCAGCAACAGTCGCCAGGGCAACCCTGGGCATGGCAGGGGGCTTTAAGGGGGCCTGGACCCGCCCACTTCCGCTTTGGGGGCCAGAAACAGTTGCCAGGGCAACCCTGGGCATGGCAGGGGGCTTAAGGGGGCCTGGACCCGCCCACTTCCGCTTTGGGGGCCAGCAACAGTTGACAGGGCAACCCTGGGCATGGCATGGGGCTTTAAGGGGGCCTGGACCCGCCCAATTCCGCTTTGGGGGCCAGAAACCGTTGCCAGGGCAACCCTTGGCATGGCAGGGGGCTCAAGGGGGCCTGGACCCGCCCACTTCCGATTTGGGGGCCAGCAACAGTTGCCAGGCCAACCATGGGCATGGCAGGGGGCTTTAGGGGGCCTGGACCCGCCCACTTCCGCTTTGGGGGCCAGCAACAGTTGCCAGGGCAACCCTGGGCATGGCAGGGGGCTTTAAGGGGGCCTGGACCCGCCCACTTCCGCTTTGGGGGCCAGAAACAGTTGCCAGGGCAACCCTGGGCATGGCAGGGGGCTTAAGGGGGCCTGGACCCGCCCACTTCCGCTTTGGGGGCCAGCAACAGTTGACAGGGCAACCCTGGGCATGGCAGGGGGCTTAAGGGGGCCTGGACCCGCCCTTTTCCGCTTTGGGGGCCAGAAACCGTTGCCAGGGCAACCCTTGGCATGGCAGGGGGCTCAAGGGGGCCTGGACCCGCCCACTTCCGATTTGGGGGCCAGCAACAGTTGCCAGGGCAACCCTGGGCATGGCAGGGGGCTCAAGGGGGCCTGGAACCGCCCACTTCCGCTTTGGGGGCCAGCAACAGTTGCCAGGCCAACCATGGGCATGGCAGGGGGCTTTAGGGGGCCTGGACCCGCCCACTTCCGCTTTGGGGGCCAGCAACAGTTGCCAGGGCAACCCTGGGCATAGCAGGGGGCTTAATGGGGCCTGGACCCGCCCACTTCCGCTTTGTGGGCCAGCAACAGTTGCCAGGGCAACCCTGGGCATGGCAGGGGGCTCAAGGGGGCCTGGACCCGCCTACTTCCGCTTTGGGGGCCAGCAAAAGTTGCCAGGGCAACCCTGGGCATGGCAGGGGGCTTAAGGGGGCCTGGACCCACCCACTTCCACTTTGGGGGCCAGCAACAGTTGCCAGGGCAACCCTGGGCATGGCAGGGGGCTTTAAGGGGGCCTGGACCCGCCCACTTCCGCTTTGGGGGCCAGCAACAGTTGCCAGGGCAACCCTGGGCATGGCAGGGGGCTTAAGGGGGCATGGACCCGCCCACTTCCGCTTTGGGGGCCAGCAACAGTTGCCAGGGCAACCCTGGGCATGGCAGGGGGCTTAAGGGGGCCTGGACCCGCCCACTTCCGCTTTGGGGGCCAGCAACAGTTGCCAGGGCAACCCTGGGCATGGCAGGGGGCTCAAGGGGGCCTGGACCCGCCCACTTCCGCTTTGGGGGCCAGCAACAGTTGCCAGGGCAACCCTGGGCATGGCAGGGGGCTCAAGGGGGCCTGGACCCGCCCACTTCCGCTTTGGGGGCCAGCAACAGTTGCCAGGGCAACCCTGGGCATGGCAGGGGGCTTAAGGGGGCCTGGACCCGCCCTTTTCCGCTTTGGGGGCCAGCAACAGTTGCCTGTGCAACCCTGGGCATGGCAGGGGGCTTTAAGGGGGCCTGGACCCGCCCACTTCCGCTTTGGGGGCCAGCAACAGTTGCCAGGGCAACCCTGGGCATGGCAGGGGGCTCAGGGGGGCCTTGACCCGCCCACTTCCGCTTTGGGGGCCAGCAACAGTTGCCAGGGAAACCCTGGGCATGGCAGGGGTCTCAAGTGGGCCTGGACCCGCCCACTTCCGCTTTGGGGGCCAGCAACAGTTGCCAGGGCAACCCTGGGCATGGCAGGGGGCTCAAGGGAGCCTGGACCCGCCCACTTCCGCTTTGGGGGCCAGCAACAGTTGCCAGGGAAACCCCGGGCATGGCAGGGGGCTCAAGGGTGCCTGGACCCGCCCACTTCCGCTTTGGGGGCCAGCAACAGTTGCCAGGGCAACCCTGGGCATGGCAGGGGGATTTAAGGGGGCCTGGACCCGCCCACTTCCGCTTTGGGGGCCAGAAACCGTTGCCAGGGCAACCCTTGGCATGGCAGGGGGCTCAAGGGGGCCTGGACCCGCCCACTTCCGATTTGGGGGCCAGCAACAGTTGCCAGGGCAACCCTGGGCATGGCAGGGGGCTCAAGGGGGCCTGGAACCGCCCACTTCCGCTTTGGGGGCCAGCAACAGTTGCCAGGCCAACCATGGGCATGGCAAGGGGCTTTAGGGGGCCTGGACCCGCCCACTTCCGCTTTGGGGGCCAGCAACAGTTGCCAGGGCAACCCTGGGCATAGCAGGGGGCTTAATGGGGCCTGGACCCACCCACTTCCGCTTTGTGGGCCAGCAACAGTTGCCAGGGCAACCCTGGGCATGGCAGGGGGCTCAAGGGGGCCTGGACCCGCCCTTTTCCGCTTTGGGGGCCAGCAACAGTTGCCAGGGCAACCCTGGGCATGGCAGGGGGCTTTAAGGGGGCCTGGACCCGCCCACTTCCGCTTTGGGGGCCAGCAACAGTTGCCAGGGCAACCCTGGGCATGGCAGGGGGCTTTAAGGGGGCCTGGACCCACCCACTTCCGCTTTGGGGGCCAGCAACAGTTGCCAGGGCAACCCTGGGCATGGCAGGGGGCTTTAAGGGGGCCTGGACCCGCCCACTTCCGCTTTGGGGGCCAGAAACAGTTGCCAGGGCAACCCTGGGCATGGCAGGGGGCTTTAAGGGGGCCTGGAACCGCCCACTTCCGCTTTGGGGGCCAGCAACAGTTGCCAGGGCAACCCTGGGCATGGCAGGGGGCATTAAGGGGGCCTGGACCCGCCCACTTCCGCTTTGGGGGCCAGCAACAGTTGCCAGGGCAACCCTGGGCATGGCAGGGGGCTCAAGGGGGCCTGGACCCGCCCACTTCCGCTTTGGGGGCCAGCAACAGTTGCCAGGGCAACCCTGGGCATGGCAGGGGGCTTTAAGGGGGCCTGGACCCGCCCACTTCCGCTTTGGGGGCCAGCAACAGTTGCCAGGGCAACCCGGGGCATGGCAGGGGGCTCAAGGGGGCCTGGACCCGCCCACTTCCGCTTTGGGGGCCAGCAACAGTTGCCAGGGCAACCCTGGGCATGGCAGGGGGCTCAAGAGGGCCTGGAACCGCCCACTTCCGCTTTGGGGGCCAGCAACAGTTGCCAGGGCAACCCTGGGCATGGCAGGGGGCTTTAAGGGGGCCTGGACCCGCCCACTTCCGATTTGGGGGCCAGCAACAGTTGCCAGGGCAACCCTGGGCATGGCAGGGGGCTTAAGGGGGCCTGGACCCGCCCACTTCCGCTTTGGGGGCCAGCAACAGTTGCCAGGCCAACCATGGGCATGGCAGGGGGCTTTAGGGGGCCTGGACCCGCCCACTTCCGCTTTGGGGGCCAGCAACAGTTGCCAGGCCAACCATGGGCATGGCAGGGGGCTTTAGGGGGCCTGGACCCGCCCACTTCCGCTTTGGGGGCCAGCAACAGATGCCAGGGCAACCCTGGGCATAGCAGGGGGCTTAATGGGGCCTGGACCCGCCCACTTCCGCTTTGTGGGCCAGCAACAGTTGCCAGGGCAACCCTGGGCATGGCAGGGGGCTTTAAGGGGGCCTGGACCCGCCCACTTCCGCTTTGGGGGCCAGCAACAGTTGCCAGGGCAACCCTGGGCATGGCAGGGGGCTTTAAGGGGGCCTGGACCCACCCACTTCCGCTTTGGGGGCCAGCAACAGTTGCCAGGGCAACCCTGGGCATGGCAGGGGGCTTTAAGGGGGCCTGGACCCGCCCACTTCCGCTTTGGGGGCCAGAAACAGTTGCCAGGGCAACCCTGGGCATGGCAGGGGGCTTTAAGGGGGCCTGGACCCGCCCACTTCCGCTTTGGGGGCCAGCAACAGTTGCCAGGGCAACCCTGGGCATGGCAGGGGGCTTTAAGGGGGCCTGGACCCGCCCACTTCCGCTTTGGGGGCCAGCAACAGTTGCCAGGGCAACCCTGGGCATGGCAGGGGGCTCAAGGGGGCCTGGACCCGCCCACTTCCGCTTTGGGGGCCAGCAACAGTTGCCAGGGCAACCCTGGGCATGGCAGGGGGCTTTAAGGGGGCCTGGACCCGCCCACTTCCGCTTTGGGGGCCAGCAACAGTTGCCAGGGCAACCCTGGGCATGGCAGGGGGCTCAAGGGGGCCTGGACCCGCCCACTTCCGCTTTGGGGGCCAGCAACAGTTGCCAGGGCAACCCTGGGCATGGCAGGGGGCTCAAGAGGGCCTGGAACCGCCCACTTCCGCTTTGGGGGCCAGCAACAGTTGCCAGGGCAACCCTGGGCATGGCAGGGGGCTTTAAGGGGGCCTGGACCCGCCCACTTCCGCTTTGGGGGCCAGCAACAGTTGCCAGGGCAACCCTGGGCATGGCAGGGGGCTTAAGGGGGCCTGGACCTGCCCACTTCCGCTTTGGGGGCCAGCAACAGTTGCCAGGGCAACCCTGGGCATGGCAGGGGGCTTAAGGGGGCCTGGACCCGCCCACTTCCGCTTTGGGGGCCAGCAACAGTTGCCAGGGCAACCCTGGGCATGGCAGGGGGCTTAAGGGGGCCTGGACCCGCCCACTTCCGCTTTGGGGGCCAGCAACAGTTGCCAGGGCAACCCTGGGCATGGCAGGGGGCTTAAGGGGGCCTGGACCCGCCCACTTCCGCTTTGGGGGCCAGCAACAGTTGCCAGGGCAACCCTGGGCATGGCAGTGGGCTTAAGGGGGCCTGGACCCGCCCACTTCCGCTTTTAGGGGCCAGCAACAGTTGCCAGGGCAACCCTGGGCATTGCAGGGGGCTTAAGGGGGCCTGGACCCGCCCACTTCCGCTTTGGGGGCCAGCAACAGTTGCCAGGGCAACCCTTGGCATGGCAGGGGGCTTTCAAGGGGGCCTGGACCCGCCCACTTCCGCTTTGGGGGCCAGCAACAGTTGCCAGGGCAACCCTGGGCATGGCAGGGGGCTTTAAGGGGGCCTGGACCCGCCCACTTCCGCTTTGGGGGCCAGCAACAGTTGCCATGGCAACCCTGGGCATGGCAGGGGGCTCAAGGGGGCCTGGACCCGCCCACTTCCGCTTTGGGGGCCAGCAACAGTTGCCAGGGCAACCCTGGGCATGGCTAAGGGGGCCTGGACCCGCCCACTTCCGCTTTGGGGGCCAGCAACAGTTGCCAGGGCAACCCTGGGCATGGCAGGGGGCTTTAAGGGGGCCTGGACCCGCCCACTTCCGCTTTGGGGGCCAGCAACAGTTGCCAGGGCAACCCGGGGCATGGCAGGGGGCTCAAGGGGGCCTGGACCCGCCCACTTCCGCTTTGGGGGCCAGCAACAGTTGCCACGGCAACCCTGGGCATGGCAGGGGGCTCAAGAGGGCCTGGAACCGCCCACTTCCGCTTTGGGGGCCAGCAACAGTTGCCAGGGCAACCCTGGGCATGGCAGGGGGCTTAAGGGGGCCTGGACCCGCCCACTTCCGCTTTGGGGGCCAGCAACAGTTGCCAGGGCAACCCTGGGCATTGCAGGGGGCTTAAGGGGGCCTGGACCCGCCCACTTCCGCTTTGGGGGCCAGCAACAGTTGCCAGGGCAACCCTGGGCATGGCAGGGGGCTTTAAGGGGGCCTGGACCCGCCCACTTCCGCTTTGGGGGCCAGCAACAGTTGCCAGGGCAACCCTGGGCATGTCAGGGGGCTTTAAGGGGGCCTGGACCCACCCACTTCCGCTTTGGGGGCCAGCAACAGTTGCCAGGGCATCCCTGGGCATGGCAGGGGGCTTTAAGGGGGCCTGGACCCGCCCACTTCCGCTTTGGGGGCCAGAAACAGTCGCCAGGGCAACCCTGGGCATGGCAGGGGGCTTTAAGGGGGCCTGGACCCGCCCACTTCCGCTTTGGGGGCCAGAAACAGTTGCCAGGGCAACCCTGGGCATGGCAGGGGGCTTAAGGGGGCCTGGACCCGCCCACTTCCGCTTTGGGGGCCAGCAACAGTTGACAGGGCAACCCTGGGCATGGCATGGGGCTTAAAGGGGGCCTGGACCCGCCCAATTCCGCTTTGGGGGCCAGAAACCGTTGCCAGGGCAACCCTTGGCATGGCAGGGGGCTCAAGGGGGCCTGGACCCGCCCACTTCCGATTTGGGGGCCAGCAACAGTTGCCAGGGCAACCCTGGGCATGGCAGGGGGCTCAAGGGGGCCTGGAACCGCCCACTTCCGCTTTGGGGGCCAGCAACAGTTGCCAGGCCAACCATGGGCATGGCAGGGGGCTTTAGGGGGCCTGGACCCGCCCACTTCCGCTTTGGGGGCCAGCAACAGTTGCCAGGGCAACCCTGGGCATAGCAGGGGGCTTAATGGGGCCTGGACCCGCCCACTTCCGCTTTGTGGGCCAGCAACAGTTGCCAGGGCAACCCTGGGCATGGCAGGGGGCTCAAGGGGGCCTGGACCCGCCTACTTCCGCTTTGGGGGCCAGCAAAAGTTGCCAGGGCAACCCTGGGCATGGCAGGGGGCTTAAGGGGGCCTGGACCCACCCACTTCCACTTTGGGGGCCAGCAACAGTTGCCAGGGCAACCCTGGGCATGGCAGGGGGCTTTAAGGGGGCCTGGACCCGCCCACTTCCGCTTTGGGGGCCAGCAACAGTTGCCAGGGCAACCCTGGGCATGGCAGGGGGCTTAAGGGGGCATGGACCCGCCCACTTCCGCTTTGGGGGCCAGCAACAGTTGCCAGGGCAACCCTGGGCATGGCAGGGGGCTTAAGGGGGCCTGGACCCGCCCACTTCCGCTTTGGGGGCCAGCAACAGTTGCCAGGGCAACCCTGGGCATGGCAGGGGGCTCAAGGGGGCCTGGACCCGCCCACTTCCGCTTTGGGGGCCAGCAACAGTTGCCAGGGCAACCCTGGGCATGGCAGGGGGCTCAAGGGGGCCTGGACCCGCCCACTTCCGCTTTGGGGGCCAGCAACAGTTGCCAGGGCAACCCTGGGCATGGCAGGGGGCTTAAGGGGGCCTGGACCCGCCCTTTTCCGCTTTGGGGGCCAGCAACAGTTGCCAGGGCAACCCTGGGCATGGCAGGGGGCTTTAAGGGGGCCTGGACCCGCCCACTTCCGCTTTGGGGGCCAGCAACAGTTGCCAGGGCAACCCTGGGCATGGCAGGGGGCTCAGGGGGGCCTTGACCCGCCCACTTCCGCTTTGGGGGCCAGCAACAGTTGCCAGGGAAACCCTGGGCATGGCAGGGGTCTCAAGTGGGCCTGGACCCGCCCACTTCCGCTTTGGGGGCCAGCAACAGTTGCCAGGGCAACCCTGGGCATGGCAGGGGGCTCAAGAGGGCCTGGAACCGCCCACTTCCGCTTTGGGGGCCAGCAACAGTTGCCAGGGCAACCCTGGGCATGGCAGGGGGCTTTAAGGGGGCCTGGACCCGCCCACTTCCGATTTGGGGGCCAGCAACAGTTGCCAGGGCAACCCTGGGCATGGCAGGGGGCTTAAGGGGGCCTGGACCCGCCCACTTCCGCTTTGGGGGCCAGCAACAGTTGCCAGGCCAACCATGGGCATGGCAGGGGGCTTTAGGGGGCCTGGACCCGCCCACTTCCGCTTTGGGGGCCAGCAACAGTTGCCAGGCCAACCATGGGCATGGCAGGGGGCTTTAGGGGGCCTGGACCCGCCCACTTCCGCTTTGGGGGCCAGCAACAGATGCCAGGGCAACCCTGGGCATAGCAGGGGGCTTAATGGGGCCTGGACCCGCCCACTTCCGCTTTGTGGGCCAGCAACAGTTGCCAGGGCAACCCTGGGCATGGCAGGGGGCTCAAGAGGGCCTGGACCCGCCTACTTCCGCTTTGGGGGCCAGCAAAAGTTGCCAGGGCAACCCTGGGCATGGCAGGGGGCTTAAGGGGGCCTGGACCCACCCACTTCCACTTTGGGGGCCAGCAACAGTTGCCAGGGCAACCCTGGGCATGGCAGGGGGCTTAAGGGGGCCTGGACCCGCCCACTTCCGCTTTGGGGGCCAGCAACAGTTGCCAGGGCAACCCTGGGCATGGCAGTGGGCTTAAGGGGGCCTGGACCCGCCCACTTCCGCTTTTAGGGGCCAGCAACAGTTGCCAGGGCAACCCTGGGCATTGCAGGGGGCTTAAGGGGGCCTGGACCCGCCCACTTCCGCTTTGGGGGCCAGCAACAGTTGCCAGGGCAACCCTTGGCATGGCAGGGGGCTTTCAAGGGGGCCTGGACCCGCCCACTTCCGCTTTGGGGGCCAGCAACAGTTGCCAGGGCAACCCTGGGCATGGCAGGGGGCTTTAAGGGGGCCTGGACCCGCCCACTTCCGCTTTGGGGGCCAGCAACAGTTGCCATGGCAACCCTGGGCATGGCAGGGGGCTCAAGGGGGCCTGGACCCGCCCACTTCCGCTTTGGGGGCCAGCAACAGTTGCCAGGGCAACCCTGGGCATGGCAGGGGGCTTAAGGGGGCCTGGACCCGCCCACTTCCGCTTTGGGGGCCAGCAACAGTTGCCAGGGCAACCCTGGGCATGGCAGGGGGCTTTAAGGGGGCCTGGACCCGCCCACTTCCGCTTTGGGGGCCAGCAACAGTTGCCAGGGCAACCCGGGGCATGGCAGGGGGCTCAAGGGGGCCTGGACCCGCCCACTTCCGCTTTGGGGGCCAGCAACAGTTGCCACGGCAACCCTGGGCATGGCAGGGGGCTCAAGAGGGCCTGGAACCGCCCACTTCCGCTTTGGGGGCCAGCAACAGTTGCCAGGGCAACCCTGGGCATGGCAGGGGGCTTAAGGGGGCCTGGACCCGCCCACTTCCGCTTTGGGGGCCAGCAACAGTTGCCAGGGCAACCCTGGGCATTGCAGGGGGCTTAAGGGGGCCTGGACCCGCCCACTTCCGCTTTGGGGGCCAGCAACAGTTGCCAGGGCAACCCTGGGCATGGCAGGGGGCTTTAAGGGGGCCTGGACCCGCCCACTTCCGCTTTGGGGGCCAGCAACAGTTGCCAGGGCAACCCTGGGCATGTCAGGGGGCTTTAAGGGGGCCTGGACCCACCCACTTCCGCTTTGGGGGCCAGCAACAGTTGCCAGGGCATCCCTGGGCATGGCAGGGGGCTTTAAGGGGGCCTGGACCCGCCCACTTCCGCTTTGGGGGCCAGAAACAGTCGCCAGGGCAACCCTGGGCATGGCAGGGGGCTTTAAGGGGGCCTGGACCCGCCCCACTTCCGCTTTGGGGGCCAGAAACAGTTGCCAGGGCAACCCTGGGCATGGCAGGGGGCTTAAGGGGGCCTGGACCCGCCCACTTCCGCTTTGGGGGCCAGCAACAGTTGACAGGGCAACCCTGGGCATGGCATGGGGCTTTAAGGGGGCCTGGACCCGCCCAATTCCGCTTTGGGGGCCAGAAACCGTTGCCAGGGCAACCCTTGGCATGGCAGGGGGCTCAAGGGGGCCTGGACCCGCCCACTTCCGATTTGGGGGCCGCAACAGTTGCCAGGGCAACCCTGGGCATGGCAGGGGGCTCAAGGGGGCCTGGAACCGCCCACTTCCGCTTTGGGGGCCAGCAACAGTTGCCAGGCCAACCATGGGCATGGCAGGGGGCTTTAGGGGGCCTGGACCCGCCCACTTCCGCTTTGGGGGCCAGCAACAGTTGCCAGGGCAACCCTGGGCATGGCAGGGGGCTTTAAGGGGGCCTGGACCCGCCCACTTCCGCTTTGGGGGCCAGAAACAGTTGCCAGGGCAACCCTGGGCATGGCAGGGGGCTTAAGGGGGCCTGGACCCGCCCACTTCCGCTTTGGGGGCCAGCAACAGTTGACAGGGCAACCCTGGGCATGGCATGGGGCTTAAAGGGGGCCTGGACCCGCCCAATTCCGCTTTGGGGGCCAGAAACCGTTGCCAGGGCAACCCTTGGCATGGCAGGGGGCTCAAGGGGGCCTGGACCCGCCCACTTCCGATTTGGGGGCCAGCAACAGTTGCCAGGGCAACCCTGGGCATGGCAGGGGGCTCAAGGGGGCCTGGAACCGCCCACTTCCGCTTTGGGGGCCAGCAACAGTTGCCAGGCCAACCATGGGGCATGGCAGGGGGCTTTAGGGGGCCTGGACCCGCCCACTTCCGCTTTGGGGGCCAGCAACAGTTGCCAGGGCAACCCTGGGCATAGCAGGGGGCTTAATGGGGCCTGGACCCGCCCACTTCCGCTTTGTGGGCCAGCAACAGTTGCCAGGGCAACCCTGGGCATGGCAGGGGCTCAAGGGGGCCTGGACCCGCCTACTTCCGCTTTGGGGGCCAGCAAAAGTTGCCAGGGCAACCCTGGGCATGGCAGGGGGCTTAAGGGGGCCTGGACCCACCCACTTCCACTTTGGGGGCCAGCAACAGTTGCCAGGGCAACCCTGGGCATGGCAGGGGGCTTTAAGGGGGCCTGGACCCGCCCACTTCCGCTTTGGGGGCCAGCAACAGTTGCCAGGGCAACCCTGGGCATGGCAGGGGGCTTAAGGGGGCATGGACCCGCCCACTTCCGCTTTGGGGGCCAGCAACAGTTGCCAGGGCAACCCTGGGCATGGCAGGGGGCTTAAGGGGGCCTGGACCCGCCCACTTCCGCTTTGGGGCCAGCAACAGTTGCCAGGGCAACCCTGGGCATGGCAGGGGGCTCAAGGGGGCCTGGACCCGCCCACTTCCGCTTTGGGGGCCAGCAACAGTTGCCAGGGCAACCCTGGGCATGGCAGGGGGCTCAAGGGGGCCTGGACCCGCCCACTTCCGCTTTGGGGGCCAGCAACAGTTGCCAGGGCAACCCTGGGCATGGCAGGGGGCTTAAGGGGGCCTGGACCCGCCCTTTTCCGCTTTGGGGGCCAGCAACAGTTGCCAGGGCAACCCTGGGCATGGCAGGGGGCTTTAAGGGGGCCTGGACCCGCCCACTTCCGCTTTGGGGGCCAGCAACAGTTGCCAGGGCAACCCTGGGCATGGCAGGGGCTCAGGGGGGCCTTGACCCGCCCACTTCCGCTTTGGGGGCCAGCAACAGTTGCCAGGGAAACCCTGGGCATGGCAGGGGTCTCAAGTGGGCCTGGACCCGCCCACTTCCGCTTTGGGGGCCAGCAACAGTTGCCAGGGCAACCCTGGGCATGGCAGGGGGCTCAAGAGGGCCTGGAACCGCCCACTTCCGCTTTGGGGGCCAGCAACAGTTGCCAGGGCAACCCTGGGCATGGCAGGGGGCTTTAAGGGGGCCTGGACCCGCCCACTTCCGATTTGGGGGCCAGCAACAGTTGCCAGGGCAACCCTGGGCATGGCAGGGGGCTTAAGGGGGCCTGGACCCGCCCACTTCCGCTTTGGGGGCCAGCAACAGTTGCCAGGCCAACCATGGGCATGGCAGGGGGCTTTAGGGGGCCTGGACCCGCCCACTTCCGCTTTGGGGGCCAGCAACAGTTGCCAGGCCAACCATGGGCATGGCAGGGGGCTTTAGGGGGCCTGGACCCGCCCACTTCCGCTTTGGGGGCCAGCAACAGATGCCAGGGCAACCCTGGGCATAGCAGGGGGCTTAATGGGGCCTGGACCCGCCCACTTCCGCTTTGTGGGCCAGCAACAGTTGCCAGGGCAACCCTGGGCATGGCAGGGGGCTCAAGAGGGCCTGGACCCGCCTACTTCCGCTTTGGGGGCCAGCAAAAGTTGCCAGGGCAACCCTGGGCATGGCAGGGGGCTTAAGGGGGCCTGGACCCACCCACTTCCACTTTGGGGGCCAGCAACAGTTGCCAGGGCAACCCTGGGCATGGCAGGGGGCTTTAAGGGGGCCTGGACCCGCCCACTTCCGCTTTGGGGGCCAGCAACAGTTGCCAGGGCAACCCTGGGCATGGCAGGGGGCTTAAGGGGGCATGGACCCGCCCACTTCCGCTTTGGGGGCCAGCAACAGTTGCCAGGGCAACCCTGGGCATGGCAGGGGGCTTAAGGGGGCCTGGACCCGCCCACTTCCGCTTTGGGGGCCAGCAACAGTTGCCAGGGCAACCCTGGGCATGGCAGGGGGCTCAAGGGGGCCTGGACCCGCCCACTTCCGCTTTGGGGGCCAGCAACAGTTGCCAGGGCAACCCTGGGCATGGCAGGGGGCTCAAGGGGGCCTGGACCCGCCCACTTCCGCTTTGGGGGCCAGCAACAGTTGCCAGGGCAACCCTGGGCATGGCAGGGGGCTTTAAGGGGGCCTGGACCCACCCACTTCCGCTTTGGGGGCCAGCAACAGTTGCCAGGGCAACCCTGGGCATGGCAGGGGGCTCAAGGGGGTCTGGACCCGCCCACTTCCGCTTTGGGGGCCAGAAACAGTTGGCAGGGCAACCCTGGGCATGGCAGGGGGCTCAGGGGGGCCTTGACCCGCCCACTTCCGCTTTGGGGGCCAGCAACAGTTGCCAGGGAAACCCTGGGCATGGCAGGGGGCTCAAGTGGGCCTGGACCCGCCCACTTCCGCTTTGGGGGCCAGCAACAGTTGCCAGGGCAACCCTGGGCATGGCAGGGGGCTTAAGGGGGCATGGACCCGCCCACTTCCGCTTTGGGGGCCAGCAACAGTTGCCAGGGCAACCCTGGGCATGGCAGGGGGCTTAAGGGGGCCTGGACCCGCCCACTTCCGCTTTGGGGGCCAGCAACAGTTGCCAGGGCAACCCTGGGCATGGCAGGGGGCTCAAGGGGGCCTGGACCCGCCCACTTCCGCTTTGGGGGCCAGCAACAGTTGCCAGGGCAACCCTGGGCATGGCAGGGGGCTCAAGGGGGTCTGGACCCGCCCACTTCCGCTTTGGGGGCCAGAAACAGTTGGCAGGGCAACCCTGGGCATGGCAGGGGGCTCAGGGGGGCCTTGACCCGCCCACTTCCGCTTTGGGGGCCAGCAACAGTTGCCAGGGCAACCCTGGGCATGGCAGGGGGCTCAAGGGAGCCTGGACCCGCCCACTTCCGCTTTCGGGGCCAGCAACAGTTGCCAGGGAAACCCCGGGCATGGCAGGGGGCTCAAGGGGGCCTGGACCCGCCCACTTCCGCTTTGGGGGCCAGCAACAGTTGCCAGGGCAACCCTGGGCATGGCAGGGGGCTTTAAGGGGGCCTGGACCCGCCCACTTCCGCTTTGGGGGCCAGCAACAGTTGCCAGGGCAACCCTGGGCATGGCAGGGGGCTCAAGGGGGCCTGGACCCGCCCACTTCCGCTTTGGGGGCCAGCAACAGTTGCCAGGGCAACCCTGGGCATGGCAGGGGGCTTTAAGGGGGCCTGGACCCGCCCACTTCCGCTTTGGGGGCCAGCAACAGTTGCCAGGGCAACCCGGGGCATGGCAGGGGGCTCATGGGGGCCTGGACCCGCCCACTTCCGCTTTGGGGGCCAGCAACAGTTGCCAGGGCAACCCTGGGCATGGCAGGGGGCTCAAGAGGGCCTGGAACCGCCCACTTCCGCTTTGGGGGCCAGCAACAGTTGCCAGGGCAACCCTGGGCATGGCAGGGGGCTTTAAGGGGGCCTGGACCCGCCCACTTCCGATTTGGGGGCCAGCAACAGTTGCCAGGGCAACCCTGGGCATGGCAGGGGGCTTAAGGGGGCCTGGACCCGCCCACTTCCGCTTTGGGGGCCAGCAACAGTTGCCAGGCCAACCATGGGCATGGCAGGGGGCTTTAGGGGGCCTGGACCCGCCCACTTCCGCTTTGGGGGCCAGCAACAGATGCCAGGGCAACCCTGGGCATAGCAGGGGGCTTAATGGGGCCTGGACCCGCCCACTTCCGCTTTGTGGGCCAGCAACAGTTGCCAGGGCAACCCTGGGCATGGCAGGGGGCTTTAAGGGGGCCTGGACCCGCCCACTTCCGCTTTGGGGGCCAGCAACAGTTGCCAGGGCAACCCGGGGCATGGCAGGGGGCTCATGGGGGCCTGGACCCGCCCACTTCCGCTTTGGGGGCCAGCAACAGTTGCCAGGGCAACCCTGGGCATGGCAGGGGGCTCAAGAGGGCCTGGAACCGCCCACTTCCGCTTTGGGGGCCAGCAACAGTTGCCAGGGCAACCCTGGGCATGGCAGGGGGCTTTAAGGGGGCCTGGACCCGCCCACTTCCGATTTGGGGGCCAGCAACAGTTGCCAGGGCAACCCTGGGCATGGCAGGGGGCTTAAGGGGGCCTGGACCCGCCCACTTCCGCTTTGGGGGCCAGCAACAGTTGCCAGGCCAACCATGGGCATGGCAGGGGGCTTTAGGGGGCCTGGACCCGCCCACTTCCGCTTTGGGGGCCAGCAACAGATGCCAGGGCAACCCTGGGCATAGCAGGGGGCTTAATGGGGCCTGGACCCGCCCACTTCCGCTTTGTGGGCCAGCAACAGTTGCCAGGGCAACCCTGGGCATGGCAGGGGGCTCAAGGGGGCCTGGACCCGCCTACTTCCGCTTTGGGGGCCAGCAAAAGTTGCCAGGGCAACCCTGGGCATGGCAGGGGGCTTAAGGGGGCCTGGACCCACCCACTTCCACTTTGGGGGCCAGCAACAGTTGCCAGGGCAACCCTGGGCATGGCAGGGGGCTTAAGGGGGCATGGACCCGCCCACTTCCGCTTTGGGGGCCAGCAACAGTTGCCAGGGCAACCCTGGGCATGGCAGGGGGCTTAAGGGGGCCTGGACCCGCCCACTTCCGCTTTGGGGGCCAGCAACAGTTGCCAGGGCAACCCTGGGCATGGCAGGGGGCTCAAGGGGGCCTGGACCCGCCCACTTCCGCTTTGGGGGCCAGCAACAGTTGCCAGGGCAACCCTGGGCATGGCAGGGGGCTCAAGGGGGCCTGGACCCGCCCACTTCCGCTTTGGGGGCCAGCAACAGTTGCCAGGGCAACCCTGGGCATGGCAGGGGGCTTAAGGGGGCCTGGACCCGCCCTTTTCCGCTTTGGGGGCCAGCAACAGTTGCCAGGGCAACCCTGGGCATGGCAGGGGGCTTTAAGGGGGCCTGGACCCGCCCACTTCCGCTTTGGGGGCCAGCAACAGTTGCCAGGGCAACCCTGGGCATGGCAGGGGGCTTTAAGGGGGCCTGGACCCACCCACTTCCGCTTTGGGGGCCAGCAACAGTTGCCAGGGCAACCCTGGGCATGGCAGGGGGCTCAAGGGGGTCTGGACCCGCCCACTTCCGCTTTGGGGGCCAGAAACAGTTGGCAGGGCAACCCTGGGCATGGCAGGGGGCTCAGGGGGGCCTTGACCCGCCCACTTCCGCTTTGGGGGCCAGCAACAGTTGCCAGGGAAACCCTGGGCATGGCAGGGGGCTCAAGTGGGCCTGGACCCGCCCACTTCCGCTTTGGGGGCCAGCAACAGTTGCCAGGGCAACCCTGGGCATGGCAGGGGGCTTAAGGGGGCCTGGACCTGCCCACTTCCGCTTTGGGGGCCAGCAACAGTTGCCAGGGCAACCCTGGGCATGGCAGGGGGCTTAAGGGGGCCTGGACCCGCCCACTTCCGCTTTGGGGGCCAGCAACAGTTGCCAGGGCAACCCTGGGCATGGCAGGGGGCTTAAGGGGGCCTGGACCCGCCCACTTCCGCTTTGGGGGCCAGCAACAGTTGCCAGGGCAACCCTGGGCATGGCAGGGGGCTTAAGGGGGCCTGGACCCGCCCACTTCCGCTTTGGGGGCCAGCAACAGTTGCCAGGGCAACCCTGGGCATGGCAGGGGGCTTAAGGGGGCCTGGACCCGCCCACTTCCGCTTTTAGGGGCCAGCAACAGTTGCCAGGGCAACCCTGGGCATTGCAGGGGGCTTAAGGGGGCCTGGACCCGCCCACTTCCGCTTTGGGGGCCAGCAACAGTTGCCAGGGCAACCCTCGGCATGGCAGGGGGCTTTCAAGGGGGCCTGGACCCGCCCACTTCCGCTTTGGGGGCCAGCAACAGTTGCCAGGGCAACCCTGGGCATGGCAGGGGGCTTTAAGGGGGCCTGGACCCGCCCACTTCCGCTTTGGGGGCCAGCAACAGTTGCCATGGCAACCCTGGGCATGGCAGGGGGCTCAAGGGG
Source organism: Crinia signifera (assembly GCF_055691185.1). NCBI lineage: Eukaryota > Metazoa > Chordata > Amphibia > Anura > Myobatrachidae > Crinia > Crinia signifera. Next base: position 68,301 of record NW_028142322.1, read on the forward strand.
GCCTGGACCCGCCCACTTCCGCTTTGGGGGCCAGCAACAGTTGCCAGGGCAACCCTGGGCATGGCAGGGGGCTTAAGGGGGCCTGGACCCGCCCACTTCCGCTTTGGGGGCCAGCAACAGTTGCCAGGGCAACCCTGGGCATGGCAGGGGGCTTTAAGGGGGCCTGGACCCGCCCACTTCCGCTTTGGGGGCCAGCAACAGTTGCCAGGGCAACCCGGGGCATGGCAGGGGGCTCAAGGGGGCCTGGACCCGCCCACTTCCGCTTTGGGGGCCAGCAACAGTTGCCAGGGCAACCCTGGGCATGGCAGGGGGCTCAAGAGGGCCTGGAACCGCCCACTTCCGCTTTGGGGGCCAGCAACAGTTGCCAGGGCAACCCTGGGCATGGCAAGGGGCTTAAGGGGGCCTGGACCCGCCCACTTCCGCTTTGGGGGCCAGCAACAGTTGCCAGGGCAACCCTGGGCATTGCAGGGGGCTTAAGGGGGCCTGGACCCGCCCACTTCCGCTTTGGGGGCCAGCAACAGTTGCCAGGGCAACCCTGGGCATGGCAGGGGGCTTTAAGGGGGCCTGGACCCGCCCACTTCCGCTTTGGGGGCCAGCAACAGTTGCCAGGGCAACCCTGGGCATGTCAGGGGGCTTTAAGGGGGCCTGGACCCGCCCAATTCCGCTTTGGGGGCCAGAAACCGTTGCCAGGGCAACCCTTGGCATGGCAGGGGGCTCAAGGGGGCCTGGACCCGCCCACTTCCGATTTGGGGGCCAGCAACAGTTGCCAGGGCAACCCTGGGCATGGCAGGGGGCTCAAGGGGGCCTGGAACCGCCCACTTCCGCTTTGGGGGCCAGCAACAGTTGCCAGGCCAACCATGGGCATGGCAGGGGGCTTTAGGGGGCCTGGACCCGCCCACTTCCGCTTTGGGGGCCAGCAACAGTTGCCAGGGCAACCCTGGGCATGGCAGGGGGCTTTAAGGGGGCCTGGACCCGCCCACTTCCGCTTTGGGGGCCAGAAACAGTTGCCAGGGCAACCCTGGGCATGGCAGGGGGCTTAAGGGGGCCTGGACCCGCCCACTTCCGCTTTGGGGGCCAGCAACAGTTGACAGGGCAACCCTGGGCATGGCATGGGGCTTAAAGGGGGCCTGGACCCGCCCAATTCCGCTTTGGGGGCCAGAAACCGTTGCCAGGGCAACCCTTGGCATGGCAGGGGGCTCAAGGGGGCCTGGACCCGCCCACTTCCGATTTGGGGGCCAGCAACAGTTGCCAGGGCAACCCTGGGCATGGCAGGGGGCTCAAGGGGGCCTGGAACCGCCCACTTCCGCTTTGGGGGCCAGCAACAGTTGCCAGGCCAACCATGGGCATGGCAGGGGGCTTTAGGGGGCCTGGACCCGCCCACTTCCGCTTTGGGGGCCAGCAACAGTTGCCAGGGCAACCCTGGGCATAGCAGGGGGCTTAATGGGGCCTGGACCCGCCCACTTCCGCTTTGTGGGCCAGCAACAGTTGCCAGGGCAACCCTGGGCATGGCAGGGGGCTCAAGGGGGCCTGGACCCGCCTACTTCCGCTTTGGGGGCCAGCAAAAGTTGCCAGGGCAACCCTGGGCATGGCAGGGGGCTTAAGGGGGCCTGGACCCACCCACTTCCACTTTGGGGGCCAGCAACAGTTGCCAGGGCAACCCTGGGCATGGCAGGGGGCTTTAAGGGGGCCTGGACCCGCCCACTTCCGCTTTGGGGGCCAGCAACAGTTGCCAGGGCAACCCTGGGCATGGCAGGGGGCTTAAGGGGGCATGGACCCGCCCACTTCCGCTTTGGGGGCCAGCAACAGTTGCCAGGGCAACCCTGGGCATGGCAGGGGGCTTAAGGGGGCCTGGACCCGCCCACTTCCGCTTTGGGGGCCAGCAACAGTTGCCAGGGCAACCCTGGGCATGGCAGGGGGCTCAAGGGGGCCTGGACCCGCCCACTTCCGCTTTGGGGGCCAGCAACAGTTGCCAGGGCAACCCTGGGCATGGCAGGGGGCTCAAGGGGGCCTGGACCCGCCCACTTCCGCTTTGGGGGCCAGCAACAGTTGCCAGGGCAACCCTGGGCATGGCAGGGGGCTTAAGGGGGCCTGGACCCGCCCTTTTCCGCTTTGGGGGCCAGCAACAGTTGCCAGGGCAACCCTGGGCATGGCAGGGGGCTTTAAGGGGGCCTGGACCCGCCCACTTCCGCTTTGGGGGCCAGCAACAGTTGCCAGGGCAACCCTGGGCATGGCAGGGGGCTCAGGGGGGCCTTGACCCGCCCACTTCCGCTTTGGGGGCCAGCAACAGTTGCCAGGGAAACCCTGGGCATGGCAGGGGTCTCAAGTGGGCCTGGACCCGCCCACTTCCGCTTTGGGGGCCAGCAACAGTTGCCAGGGCAACCCTGGGCATGGCAGGGGGCTCAAGGGAGCCTGGACCCGCCCACTTCCGCTTTGGGGGCCAGCAACAGTTGCCAGGGAAACCCCGGGCATGGCAGGGGGCTCAAGGGTGCCTGGACCCGCCCACTTCCGCTTTGGGGGCCAGCAACAGTTGCCAGGGCAACCCTGGGCATGGCAGGGGGATTTAAGGGGGCCTGGACCCGCCCACTTCCGCTTTGGGGGCCAGAAACCGTTGCCAGGGCAACCCTTGGCATGGCAGGGGGCTCAAGGGGGCCTGGACCCGCCCACTTCCGATTTGGGGGCCAGCAACAGTTGCCAGGGCAACCCTGGGCATGGCAGGGGGCTCAAGGGGGCCTGGAACCGCCCACTTCCGCTTTGGGGGCCAGCAACAGTTGCCAGGCCAACCATGGGCATGGCAAGGGGCTTTAGGGGGCCTGGACCCGCCCACTTCCGCTTTGGGGGCCAGCAACAGTTGCCAGGGCAACCCTGGGCATAGCAGGGGGCTTAATGGGGCCTGGACCCGCCCACTTCCGCTTTGTGGGCCAGCAACAGTTGCCAGGGCAACCCTGGGCATGGCAGGGGGCTCAAGGGGGCCTGGACCCGTCCTTTTCCGCTTTGGGGGCCAGCAACAGTTGCCAGGGCAACCCTGGGCATGGCAGGGGGCTTTAAGGGGGCCTGGACCCGCCCACTTCCGCTTTGGGGGCCAGCAACAGTTGCCAGGGCAACCCTGGGCATGGCAGGGGGCTTAAGGGGGCCTGGACCCGCCCACTTCCGCTTTGGGGGCCAGCAACAGTTGCCAGGGCAACCCTGGGCATGGCAGGGGGCTTAAGGGGGCCTGGACCCGCCCACTTCCGCTTTTAGGGGCCAGCAACAGTTGCCAGGGCAACCCTGGGCATTGCAGGGGGCTTAAGGGGGCCTGGACCCGCCCACTTCCGCTTTGGGGGCCAGCAACAGTTGCCAGGGCAACCCTCGGCATGGCAGGGGGCTTTCAAGGGGGCCTGGACCCGCCCACTTCCGCTTTGGGGGCCAGCAACAGTTGCCAGGGCAACCCTGGGCATGGCAGGGGGCTTTAAGGGGGCCTGGACCCGCCCACTTCCGCTTTGGGGGCCAGCAACAGTTGCCATGGCAACCCTGGGCATGGCAGGGGGCTCAAGGGGGCCTGGACCCGCCCACTTCCGCTTTGGGGGCCAGCAACAGTTGCCAGGGCAACCCTGGGCATGGCAGGGGGCTTAAGGGGGCCTGGACCCGCCCACTTCCGCTTTGGGGGCCAGCAACAGTTGCCAGGGCAACCCTGGGCATGGCAGGGGGCTTTAAGGGGGCCTGGACCCGCCCACTTCCGCTTTGGGGGCCAGCAACAGTTGCCAGGGCAACCCGGGGCATGGCAGGGGGCTCAAGGGGGCCTGGACCCGCCCACTTCCGCTTTGGGGGCCAGCAACAGTTGCCAGGGCAACCCTGGGCATGGCAGGGGGCTCAAGAGGGCCTGGAACCGCCCACTTCCGCTTTGGGGGCCAGCAACAGTTGCCAGGGCAACCCTGGGCATGGCAAGGGGCTTAAGGGGGCCTGGACCCGCCCACTTCCGCTTTGGGGGCCAGCAACAGTTGCCAGGGCAACCCTGGGCATTGCAGGGGGCTTAAGGGGGCCTGGACCCGCCCACTTCCGCTTTGGGGGCCAGCAACAGTTGCCAGGGCAACCCTGGGCATGGCAGGGGGCTTTAAGGGGGCCTGGACCCGCCCACTTCCGCTTTGGGGGCCAGCAACAGTTGCCAGGGCAACCCTGGGCATGTCAGGGGGCTTTAAGGGGGCCTGGACCCGCCCAATTCCGCTTTGGGGGCCAGAAACCGTTGCCAGGGCAACCCTTGGCATGGCAGGGGGCTCAAGGGGGCCTGGACCCGCCCACTTCCGATTTGGGGGCCAGCAACAGTTGCCAGGGCAACCCTGGGCATGGCAGGGGGCTCAAGGGGGCCTGGAACCGCCCACTTCCGCTTTGGGGGCCAGCAACAGTTGCCAGGCCAACCATGGGCATGGCAGGGGGCTTTAGGGGGCCTGGACCCGCCCACTTCCGCTTTGGGGGCCAGCAACAGTTGCCAGGGCAACCCTGGGCATGGCAGGGGGCTTTAAGGGGGCCTGGACCCGCCCACTTCCGCTTTGGGGGCCAGAAACAGTTGCCAGGGCAACCCTGGGCATGGCAGGGGGCTTAAGGGGGCCTGGACCCGCCCACTTCCGCTTTGGGGGCCAGCAACAGTTGACAGGGCAACCCTGGGCATGGCATGGGGCTTAAAGGGGGCCTGGACCCGCCCAATTCCGCTTTGGGGGCCAGAAACCGTTGCCAGGGCAACCCTTGGCATGGCAGGGGGCTCAAGGGGGCCTGGACCCGCCCACTTCCGATTTGGGGGCCAGCAACAGTTGCCAGGGCAACCCTGGGCATGGCAGGGGGCTCAAGGGGGCCTGGAACCGCCCACTTCCGCTTTGGGGGCCAGCAACAGTTGCCAGGCCAACCATGGGCATGGCAGGGGGCTTTAGGGGGCCTGGACCCGCCCACTTCCGCTTTGGGGGCCAGCAACAGTTGCCAGGGCAACCCTGGGCATAGCAGGGGGCTTAATGGGGCCTGGACCCGCCCACTTCCGCTTTGTGGGCCAGCAACAGTTGCCAGGGCAACCCTGGGCATGGCAGGGGGCTCAAGGGGGCCTGGACCCGCCTACTTCCGCTTTGGGGGCCAGCAAAAGTTGCCAGGGCAACCCTGGGCATGGCAGGGGGCTTAAGGGGGCCTGGACCCACCCACTTCCACTTTGGGGGCCAGCAACAGTTGCCAGGGCAACCCTGGGCATGGCAGGGGGCTTTAAGGGGGCCTGGACCCGCCCACTTCCGCTTTGGGGGCCAGCAACAGTTGCCAGGGCAACCCTGGGCATGGCAGGGGGCTTAAGGGGGCATGGACCCGCCCACTTCCGCTTTGGGGGCCAGCAACAGTTGCCAGGGCAACCCTGGGCATGGCAGGGGGCTTAAGGGGGCCTGGACCCGCCCACTTCCGCTTTGGGGGCCAGCAACAGTTGCCAGGGCAACCCTGGGCATGGCAGGGGGCTCAAGGGGGCCTGGACCCGCCCACTTCCGCTTTGGGGGCCAGCAACAGTTGCCAGGGCAACCCTGGGCATGGCAGGGGGCTCAAGGGGGCCTGGACCCGCCCACTTCCGCTTTGGGGGCCAGCAACAGTTGCCAGGGCAACCCTGGGCATGGCAGGGGGCTTAAGGGGGCCTGGACCCGCCCTTTTCCGCTTTGGGGGCCAGCAACAGTTGCCAGGGCAACCCTGGGCATGGCAGGGGGCTTTAAGGGGGCCTGGACCCGCCCACTTCCGCTTTGGGGGCCAGCAACAGTTGCCAGGGCAACCCTGGGCATGGCAGGGGGCTCAGGGGGGCCTTGACCCGCCCACTTCCGCTTTGGGGGCCAGCAACAGTTGCCAGGGAAACCCTGGGCATGGCAGGGGTCTCAAGTGGGCCTGGACCCGCCCACTTCCGCTTTGGGGGCCAGCAACAGTTGCCAGGGCAACCCTGGGCATGGCAGGGGGCTCAAGGGAGCCTGGACCCGCCCACTTCCGCTTTGGGGGCCAGCAACAGTTGCCAGGGAAACCCCGGGCATGGCAGGGGGCTCAAGGGTGCCTGGACCCGCCCACTTCCGCTTTGGGGGCCAGCAACAGTTGCCAGGGCAACCCTGGGCATGGCAGGGGGATTTAAGGGGGCCTGGACCCGCCCACTTCCGCTTTGGGGGCCAGAAACCGTTGCCAGGGCAACCCTTGGCATGGCAGGGGGCTCAAGGGGGCCTGGACCCGCCCACTTCCGATTTGGGGGCCAGCAACAGTTGCCAGGGCAACCCTGGGCATGGCAGGGGGCTCAAGGGGGCCTGGAACCGCCCACTTCCGCTTTGGGGGCCAGCAACAGTTGCCAGGCCAACCATGGGCATGGCAAGGGGCTTTAGGGGGCCTGGACCCGCCCACTTCCGCTTTGGGGGCCAGCAACAGTTGCCAGGGCAACCCTGGGCATAGCAGGGGGCTTAATGGGGCCTGGACCCGCCCACTTCCGCTTTGTGGGCCAGCAACAGTTGCCAGGGCAACCCTGGGCATGGCAGGGGGCTCAAGGGGGCCTGGACCCGTCCTTTTCCGCTTTGGGGGCCAGCAACAGTTGCCAGGGCAACCCTGGGCATGGCAGGGGGCTTTAAGGGGGCCTGGACCCGCCCACTTCCGCTTTGGGGGCCAGCAACAGTTGCCAGGGCAACCCTGGGCATGGCAGGGGGCTTTAAGGGGGCCTGGACCCACCCACTTCCGCTTTGGGGGCCAGCAACAGTTGCCAGGGCAACCCTGGGCATGGCAGGGGGCTTTAAGGGGGCCTGGACCCGCCCACTTCCGCTTTGGGGGCCAGCAACAGTTGCCAGGGCAACCCGGGGCATGGCAGGGGGCTCAAGGGGGCCTGGACCCGCCCACTTCCGCTTTGGGGGCCAGCAACAGTTGCCAGGGCAACCCTGGGCATGGCAGGGGGCTCAAGAGGGCCTGGAACCGCCCACTTCCGCTTTGGGGGCCAGCAACAGTTGCCAGGGCAACCCTGGGCATGGCAGGGGGCTTTAAGGGGGCCTGGACCCGCCCACTTCCGATTTGGGGGCCAGCAACAGTTGCCAGGGCAACCCTGGGCATGGCAGGGGGCTTAAGGGGGCCTGGACCCGCCCACTTCCGCTTTGGGGGCCAGCAACAGTTGCCAGGCCAACCATGGGCATGGCAGGGGGCTTTAGGGGGCCTGGACCCGCCCACTTCCGCTTTGGGGGCCAGCAACAGTTGCCAGGCCAACCATGGGCATGGCAGGGGGCTTTAGGGGGCCTGGACCCGCCCACTTCCGCTTTGGGGGCCAGCAACAGATGCCAGGGCAACCCTGGGCATAGCAGGGGGCTTAATGGGGCCTGGACCCGCCCACTTCCGCTTTGTGGGCCAGCAACAGTTGCCAGGGCAACCCTGGGCATGGCAGGGGGCTCAAGAGGGCCTGGACCCGCCTACTTCCGCTTTGGGGGCCAGCAAAAGTTGCCAGGGCAACCCTGGGCATGGCAGGGGGCTTAAGGGGGCCTGGACCCACCCACTTCCACTTTGGGGGCCAGCAACAGTTGCCAGGGCAACCCTGGGCATGGCAGGGGGCTTTAAGGGGGCCTGGACCCGCCCACTTCCGCTTTGGGGGCCAGCAACAGTTGCCAGGGCAACCCTGGGCATGGCAGGGGGCTTAAGGGGGCATGGACCCGCCCACTTCCGCTTTGGGGGCCAGCAACAGTTGCCAGGGCAACCCTGGGCATGGCAGGGGGCTCAAGGGGGCCTGGACCCGCCCACTTCCGCTTTGGGGGCCAGCAACAGTTGCCAGGGCAACCCTGGGCATGGCAGGGGGCTTTAAGGGGGCCTGGACCCACCCACTTCCGCTTTGGGGGCCAGCAACAGTTGCCAGGGCAACCCTGGGCATGGCAGGGGGCTCAAGGGGGTCTGGACCCGCCCACTTCCGCTTTGGGGGCCAGAAACAGTTGGCAGGGCAACCCTGGGCATGGCAGGGGGCTTAAGGGGGCATGGACCCGCCCACTTCCGCTTTGGGGGCCAGCAACAGTTGCCAGGGCAACCCTGGGCATGGCAGGGGGCTTAAGGGGGCCTGGACCCGCCCACTTCCGCTTTGGGGGCCAGCAACAGTTGCCAGGGCAACCCTGGGCATGGCAGGGGGCTCAAGGGGGCCTGGACCCGCCCACTTCCGCTTTGGGGGCCAGCAACAGTTGCCAGGGCAACCCTGGGCATGGCAGGGGGCTCAAGGGGGTCTGGACCCGCCCACTTCGGCTTTGGGGGCCAGAAACAGTTGGCAGGGCAACCCTGGGCATGGCAGGGGGCTCAGGGGGGCCTTGACCCGCCCACTTCCGCTTTGGGGGCCAGCAACAGTTGCCAGGGCAACCCTGGGCATGGCAGGGGGCTCAAGGGAGCCTGGACCCGCCCACTTCCGCTTTCGGGGCCAGCAACAGTTGCCAGGGAAACCCCGGGCATGGCAGGGGGCTCAAGGGGGCCTGGACCCGCCCACTTCCGCTTTGGGGGCCAGCAACAGTTGCCAGGGCAACCCTGGGCATGGCAGGGGGCTTTAAGGGGGCCTGGACCCGCCCACTTCCGCTTTGGGGGCCAGCAACAGTTGCCAGGGCAACCCTGGGCATGGCAGGGGGCTCAAGGGGGCCTGGACCCGCCCACTTCCGCTTTGGGGGCCAGCAACAGTTGCCAGGGCAACCCTGGGCATGGCAGGGGGCTTTAAGGGGGCCTGGACCCGCCCACTTCCGCTTTGGGGGCCAGCAACAGTTGCCAGGGCAACCCGGGGCATGGCAGGGGGCTCATGGGGGCCTGGACCCGCCCACTTCCGCTTTGGGGGCCAGCAACAGTTGCCAGGGCAACCCTGGGCATGGCAGGGGGCTCAAGAGGGCCTGGAACCGCCCACTTCCGCTTTGGGGGCCAGCAACAGTTGCCAGGGCAACCCTGGGCATGGCAGGGGGCTTTAAGGGGGCCTGGACCCGCCCACTTCCGATTTGGGGGCCAGCAACAGTTGCCAGGGCAACCCTGGGCATGGCAGGGGGCTTAAGGGGGCCTGGACCCGCCCACTTCCGCTTTGGGGGCCAGCAACAGTTGCCAGGCCAACCATGGGCATGGCAGGGGGCTTTAGGGGGCCTGGACCCGCCCACTTCCGCTTTGGGGGCCAGCAACAGATGCCAGGGCAACCCTGGGCATAGCAGGGGGCTTAATGGGGCCTGGACCCGCCCACTTCCGCTTTGTGGGCCAGCAACAGTTGCCAGGGCAACCCTGGGCATGGCAGGGGGCTCAAGGGGGCCTGGACCCGCCTACTTCCGCTTTGGGGGCCAGCAAAAGTTGCCAGGGCAACCCTGGGCATGGCAGGGGGCTTAAGGGGGCCTGGACCCACCCACTTCCACTTTGGGGGCCAGCAACAGTTGCCAGGGCAACCCTGGGCATGGCAGGGGGCTTAAGTTGGCATGGACCCGCCCACTTCCGCTTTGGGGGCCAGCAACAGTTGCCAGGGCAACCCTGGGCATGGCAGGGGGCTTAAGGGGGCCTGGACCCGCCCACTTCCGCTTTGGGGGCCAGCAACAGTTGCCAGGGCAACCCTGGGCATGGCAGGGGGCTCAAGGGGGCCTGGACCCGCCCACTTCCGCTTTGGGGGCCAGCAACAGTTGCCAGGGCAACCCTGGGCATGGCAGGGGGCTCAAGGGGGCCTGGACCCGCCCACTTCCGCTTTGGGGGCCAGCAACAGTTGCCAGGGCAACCCTGGGCATGGCAGGGGGCTTAAGGGGGCCTGGACCCGCCCTTTTCCGCTTTGGGGGCCAGCAACAGTTGCCAGGGCAACCCTGGGCATGGCAGGGGGCTTTAAGGGGGCCTGGACCCGCCCACTTCCGCTTTGGGGGCCAGCAACAGTTGCCAGGGCAACCCTGGGCATGGCAGGGGGCTTTAAGGGGGCCTGGACCCACCCACTTCCGCTTTGGGGGCCAGCAACAGTTGCCAGGGCAACCCTGGGCATGGCAGGGGGCTCAAGGGGGTCTGGACCCGCCCACTTCCGCTTTGGGGGCCAGAAACAGTTGGCAGGGCAACCCTGGGCATGGCAGGGGGCTCAGGGGGGCCTTGACCCGCCCACTTCCGCTTTGGGGGCCAGCAACAGTTGCCAGGGAAACCCTGGGCATGGCAGGGGGCTCAAGTGGGCCTGGACCCGCCCACTTCCGCTTTGGGGGCCAGCAACAGTTGCCAGGGCAACCCTGGGCATGGCAGGGGGCTCAAGGGAGCCTGGACCCGCCCACTTCCGCTTTCGGGGCCAGCAACAGTTGCCAGGGAAACCCCGGGCATGGCAGGGGGCTCAAGGGGGCCTGGACCCGCCCACTTCCGCTTTGGGGGCCAGCAACAGTTGCCAGGGCAACCCTGGGCATGGCAGGGGGATTTAAGGGGGCCTGGACCCGCCCACTTCCGCTTTGGGGGCCAGAAACCGTTGCCAGGGCAACCCTTGGCATGGCAGGGGGCTCAAGGGGGCCTGGACCCGCCCACTTCCGATTTGGGGGCCAGCAACAGTTGCCAGGGCAACCCTGGGCATGGCAGGGGGCTCAAGGGGGCCTGGAACCGCCCACTTCCGCTTTGGGGGCCAGCAACAGTTGCCAGGCCAACCCTGGGCATGGCAGGGGGCTTTAAGGGGGCCTGGACCCACCCACTTCCGCTTTGGGGGCCAGCAACAGTTGCCAGGGCAACCCTGGGCATGGCAGGGGGCTCAAGGGGGTCTGGACCCGCCCACTTCCGCTTTGGGGGCCAGAAACAGTTGGCAGGGCAACCCTGGGCATGGCAGGGGGCTCAGGGGGGCCTTGACCCGCCCACTTCCGCTTTGGGGGCCAGCAACAGTTGCCAGGGAAACCCTGGGCATGGCAGGGGGCTCAAGTGGGCCTGGACCCGCCCACTTCCGCTTTGGGGGCCAGCAACAGTTGCCAGGGCAACCCTGGGCATGGCAGGGGGCTTAAGGGGGCATGGACCCGCCCACTTCCGCTTTGGGGGCCAGCAACAGTTGCCAGGGCAACCCTGGGCATGGCAGGGGGCTTAAGGGGGCCTGGACCCGCCCACTTCCGCTTTGGGGGCCAGCAACAGTTGCCAGGGCAACCCTGGGCATGGCAGGGGGCTCAAGGGGGCCTGGACCCGCCCACTTCCGCTTTGGGGGCCAGCAACAGTTGCCAGGGCAACCCTGGGCATGGCAGGGGGCTCAAGGGGGCCTGGACCCGCCCACTTCCGCTTTGGGGGCCAGCAACAGTTGCCAGGGCAACCCTGGGCATGGCAGGGGGCTTTAAGGGGGCCTGGACCCACCCACTTCCGCTTTGGGGGCCAGCAACAGTTGCCAGGGCAACCCTGGGCATGGCAGGGGGCTCAAGGGGGTCTGGACCCGCCCACTTCCGCTTTGGGGGCCAGAAACAGTTGGCAGGGCAACCCTGGGCATGGCAGGGTGCTCAGGGGGGCCTTGACCCGCCCACTTCCGCTTTGGGGGCCAGCAACAGTTGCCAGGGAAACCCTGGGCATGGCAGGGGGCTCAAGTGGGCCTGGACCCGCCCACTTCCGCTTTGGGGGCCAGCAACAGTTGCCAGGGCAACCCTGGGCATGGCAGGGGGCTCAAGGGAGCCTGGACCCGCCCACTTCCGCTTTCGGGGCCAGCAACAGTTGCCAGGGAAACCCCGGGCATGGCAGGGGGCTCAAGGGGGCCTGGACCCGCCCACTTCCGCTTTGGGGGCCAGCAACAGTTGCCAGGGCAACCCTGGGCATGGCAGGGGGCTTTAAGGGGGCCTGGACCCGCCCACTTCCGCTTTGGGGGCCAGCAACAGTTGCCAGGGCAACCCTGGGCATGGCAGGGGGCTCAAGGGGGCCTGGACCCGCCCACTTCCGCTTTGGGGGCCAGCAACAGTTGCCAGGGCAACCCTGGGCATGGCAGGGGGCTTTAAGGGGGCCTGGACCCGCCCACTTCCGATTTGGGGGCCAGCAACAGTTGCCAGGGCAACCCTGGGCATGGCAGGGGGCTTAAGGGGGCCTGGACCCGCCCACTTCCGCTTTGGGGGCCAGCAAAAGTTGCCAGGCCAACCATGGGCATGGCAGGGGGCTTTAGGGGGCCTGGACCCGCCCACTTCCGCTTTGGGGGCCAGCAACAGATGCCAGGGCAACCCTGGGCATAGCAGGGGGCTTAATGGGGCCTGGACCCGCCCACTTCCGCTTTGTGGGCCAGCAACAGTTGCCAGGGCAACCCTGGGCATGGCAGGGGGCTCAAGGGGGCCTGGACCCGCCTACTTCCGCTTTGGGGGCCAGCAAAAGTTGCCAGGGCAACCCTGGGCATGGCAGGGGGCTTAAGGGGGCCTGGACCCACCCACTTCCACTTTGGGGGCCAGCAACAGTTGCCAGGGCAACCCTGGGCATGGCAGGGGGCTTTAAGGGGGCCTGGACCCGCCCACTTCCGCTTTGGGGGCCAGCAACAGTTGCCAGGGCAACCCTGGGCATGGCAGGGGGCTTAAGGGGGCATGGACCCGCCCACTTCCGCTTTGGGGGCCAGCAACAGTTGCCAGGGCAACCCTGGGCATGGCAGGGGGCTTAAGGGGGCCTGGACCCGCCCACTTCCGCTTTGGGGGCCAGCAACAGTTGCCAGGGCAACCCTGGGCATGGCAGGGGCTCAAGGGGGCCTGGACCCGCCCACTTCCGCTTTGGGGGCCAGCAACAGTTGCCAGGGCAACCCTGGGCATGGCAGGGGGCTCAAGGGGGCCTGGACCCGCCCACTTCCGCTTTGGGGGCCAGCAACAGTTGCCAGGGCAACCCTGGGCATGGCAGGGGGCTTAAGGGGGCCTGGACCCGCCCTTTTCCGCTTTGGGGGCCAGCAACAGTTGCCAGGGCAACCCTGGGCATGGCAGGGGGCTTTAAGGGGGCCTGGACCCGCCCACTTCCGCTTTGGGGGCCAGCAACAGTTGCCAGGGCAACCCTGGGCATGGCAGGGGGCTTTAAGGGGGCCTGGACCCACCCACTTCCGCTTTGGGGGCCAGCAACAGTTGCCAGGGCAACCCTGGGCATGGCAGGGGGCTCAAGGGGGTCTGGACCCGCCCACTTCCGCTTTGGGGGCCAGAAACAGTTGGCAGGGCAACCCTGGGCATGGCAGGGGGCTCAGGGGGGCCTTGACCCGCCCACTTCCGCTTTGGGGGCCAGCAACAGTTGCCAGGGAAACCCTGGGCATGGCAGGGGGCTCAAGTGGGCCTGGACCCGCCCACTTCCGCTTTGGGGGCCAGCAACAGTTGCCAGGGCAACCCTGGGCATGGCAGGGGGCTCAAGGGAGCCTGGACCCGCCCACTCCGCTTTCGGGGCCAGCAACAGTTGCCAGGGAAACCCCGGGCATGGCAGGGGGCTCAAGGGGGCCTGGACCCGCCCACTTCCGCTTTGGGGGCCAGCAACAGTTGCCAGGGCAACCCTGGGCATGGCAGGGGGATTTAAGGGGGCCTGGACCCGCCCACTTCCGCTTTGGGGGCCAGAAACCGTTGCCAGGGCAACCCTTGGCATGGCAGGGGGCTCAAGGGGGCCTGGACCCGCCCACTTCCGATTTGGGGGCCAGCAACAGTTGCCAGGGCAACCCTGGGCATGGCAGGGGGCTTTAAGGGGCCTGGAACCGCCCACTTCCGCTTTGGGGGCCAGCAACAGTTGCCAGGCCAACCATGGGCATGGCAGGGGGCTTTAGGGGGCCTGGACCCGCCCACTTCCGCTTTGGGGGCCAGCAACAGTTGCCAGGGCAACCCTGGGCATAGCAGGGGGCTTAATGGGGCCTGGACCCGCCCACTTCCGCTTTGTGGGCCAGCAACAGTTGCCAGGGCAACCCTGGGCATGGCAGGGGGCTCAAGGGGGCCTGGACCCGCCCACTTCCGCTTTGGGGGCCAGCAACAGTTGCCAGGGCAACCCTGGGCATGGCAGGGGGCTCAAGGGGGCCTGGACCCGCCCACTTCCGCTTTGGGGGCCAGCAACAGTTGCCAGGGCAACCCTGGGCATGGCAGGGGGCTTTAAGGGGGCCTGGACCCGCCCACTTCCGCTTTGGGGGCCAGCAACAGTTGCCAGGGCAACCCTGGGCATGGCAGGGGGCTTTAAGGGGGCCTGGACCCACCCACTTCCGCTTTGGGGGCCAGCAACAGTTGCCAGGGCAACCCTGGGCATGGCAGGGGCTCAAGGGGGTCTGGACCCGCCCACTTCCGCTTTGGGGGCCAGAAACAGTTGGCAGGGCAACCCTGGGCATGGCAGGGGGCTCAGGGGGGCCTTGACCCGCCCACTTCCGCTTTGGGGGCCAGCAACAGTTGCCAGGGAAACCCTGGGCATGGCAGGGGGCTCAAGTGGGCCTGGACCCGCCCACTTCCGCTTTGGGGGCCAGCAACAGTTGCCAGGGCAACCCTGGGCATGGCAGGGGGCTCAAGGGAGCCTGGACCCGCCCACTTCCGCTTTCGGGGCCAGCAACAGTTGCCAGGGAAACCCCGGGCATGGCAAGGGGGCTCAAGGGGGCCTGGACCCGCCCACTTCCGCTTTGGGGGCCAGCAACAGTTGCCAGGGCAACCCTGGGCATGGCAGGGGGATTTAAGGGGGCCTGGACCCGCCCACTTCCGCTTTGGGGGCCAGAAACCGTTGCCAGGGCAACCCTTGGCATGGCAGGGGGCTCAAGGGGGCCTGGACCCGCCCACTTCCGATTTGGGGGCCAGCAACAGTTGCCAGGGCAACCCTGGGCATGGCAGGGGGCTCAAGGGGGCCTGGAACCGCCCACTTCCGCTTTGGGGGCCAGCAACAGTTGCCAGGCAACCCTGGGCATGGCAGGGGGCTTTAAGGGGGCCTGGACCCACCCACTTCCGCTTTGGGGGCCAGCAACAGTTGCCAGGGCAACCCTGGGCATGGCAGGGGGCTCAAGGGGGTCTGGACCCGCCCACTTCCGCTTTGGGGGCCAGAAACAGTTGGCAGGGCAACCCTGGGCATGGCAGGGGGCTCAGGGGGGCCTTGACCCGCCCACTTCCGCTTTGGGGGCCAGCAACAGTTGCCAGGGAAACCCTGGGCATGGCAGGGGGCTCAAGTGGGCCTGGACCCGCCCACTTCCGCTTTGGGGGCCAGCAACAGTTGCCAGGGCAACCCTGGGCATGGCAGGGGGCTTAAGGGGGCATGGACCCGCCCACTTCCGCTTTGGGGGCCAGCAACAGTTGCCAGGGCAACCCTGGGCATGGCAGGGGGCTTAAGGGGGCCTGGACCCGCCCACTTCCGCTTTGGGGGCCAGCAACAGTTGCCAGGGCAACCCTGGGCATGGCAGGGGGCTCAAGGGGGCCTGGACCCGCCCACTTCCGCTTTGGGGGCCAGCAACAGTTGCCAGGGCAACCCTGGGCATGGCAGGGGGCTCAAGGGGGCCTGGACCCGCCCACTTCCGCTTTGGGGGCCAGCAACAGTTGCCAGGGCAACCCTGGGCATGGCAGGGGGCTTTAAGGGGGCCTGGACCCACCCACTTCCGCTTTGGGGGCCAGCAACAGTTGCCAGGGCAACCCTGGGCATGGCAGGGGGCTCAAGGGGGTCTGGACCCGCCCACTTCCGCTTTGGGGGCCAGAAACAGTTGGCAGGGCAACCCTGGGCATGGCAGGGTGCTCAGGGGGGCCTTGACCCGCCCACTTCCGCTTTGGGGGCCAGCAACAGTTGCCAGGGAAACCCTGGGCATGGCAGGGGGCTCAAGTGGGCCTGGACCCGCCCACTTCCGCTTTGGGGGCCAGCAACAGTTGCCAGGGCAACCCTGGGCATGGCAGGGGGCTCAAGGGAGCCTGGACCCGCCCACTTCCGCTTTCGGGGCCAGCAACAGTTGCCAGGGAAACCCCGGGCATGGCAGGGGGCTCAAGGGGGCCTGGACCCGCCCACTTCCGCTTTGGGGGCCAGCAACAGTTGCCAGGGCAACCCTGGGCATGGCAGGGGGCTTTAAGGGGGCCTGGACCCGCCCACTTCCGCTTTGGGGGCCAGCAACAGTTGCCAGGGCAACCCTGGGCATGGCAGGGGGCTCAAGGGGGCCTGGACCCGCCCACTTCCGCTTTGGGGGCCAGCAACAGTTGCCAGGGCAACCCTGGGCATGGCAGGGGGCTTTAAGGGGGCCTGGACCCGCCCACTTCCGCTTTGGGGGCCAGCAACAGTTGCCAGGGCAACCCGGGGCATGGCAGGGGGCTCAAGGGGGCCTGGACCCGCCCACTTCCGCTTTGGGGGCCAGCAACAGTTGCCAGGGCAACCCTGGGCATGGCAGGGGGCTTTAAGGGGGCCTGGACCCGCCCACTTCCGATTTGGGGGCCAGCAACAGTTGCCAGGGCAACCCTGGGCATGGCAGGGGGCTTAAGGGGGCCTGGACCCGCCCACTTCCGCTTTGGGGGCCAGCAAAAGTTGCCAGGCCAACCATGGGCATGGCAGGGGGCTTTAGGGGGCCTGGACCCGCCCACTTCCGCTTTGGGGGCCAGCAACAGATGCCAGGGCAACCCTGGGCATAGCAGGGGGCTTAATGGGGCCTGGACCCGCCCACTTCCGCTTTGTGGGCCAGCAACAGTTGCCAGGGCAACCCTGGGCATGGCAGGGGGCTCAAGGGGGCCTGGACCCGCCTACTTCCGCTTTGGGGGCCAGCAAAAGTTGCCAGGGCAACCCTGGGCATGGCAGGGGGCTTAAGGGGGCCTGGACCCACCCACTTCCACTTTGGGGGCCAGCAACAGTTGCCAGGGCAACCCTGGGCATGGCAGGGGGCTTTAAGGGGGCCTGGACCCGCCCACTTCCGCTTTGGGGGCCAGCAACAGTTGCCAGGGCAACCCTGGGCATGGCAGGGGGCTTAAGGGGGCATGGACCCGCCCACTTCCGCTTTGGGGGCCAGCAACAGTTGCCAGGGCAACCCTGGGCATGGCAGGGGGCTTAAGGGGGCCTGGACCCGCCCACTTCCGCTTTGGGGGCCAGCAACAGTTGCCAGGGCAACCCTGGGCATGGCAGGGGGCTCAAGGGGGCCTGGACCCGCCCACTTCCGCTTTGGGGGCCAGCAACAGTTGCCAGGGCAACCCTGGGCATGGCAGGGGGCTCAAGGGGGCCTGGACCCGCCCACTTCCGCTTTGGGGGCCAGCAACAGTTGCCAGGGC
Source organism: Crinia signifera (assembly GCF_055691185.1). Taxonomy (NCBI): domain Eukaryota; kingdom Metazoa; phylum Chordata; class Amphibia; order Anura; family Myobatrachidae; genus Crinia; species Crinia signifera. Next base: position 85,358 of record NW_028142322.1, read on the forward strand.
AACCCTGGGCATGGCAGGGGGCTTAAGGGGGCCTGGACCCGCCCTTTTCCGCTTTGGGGGCCAGCAACAGTTGCCAGGGCAACCCTGGGCATGGCAGGGGGCTTTAAGGGGGCCTGGACCCGCCCACTTCCGCTTTGGGGGCCAGCAACAGTTGCCAGGGCAACCCTGGGCATGGCAGGGGGCTTTAAGGGGGCCTGGACCCACCCACTTCCGCTTTGGGGGCCAGCAACAGTTGCCAGGGCAACCCTGGGCATGGCAGGGGCTCAAGGGGGTCTGGACCCGCCCACTTCCGCTTTGGGGGCCAGAAACAGTTGGCAGGGCAACCCTGGGCATGGCAGGGGGCTCAGGGGGGCCTTGACCCGCCCACTTCCGCTTTGGGGGCCAGCAACAGTTGCCAGGGAAACCCTGGGCATGGCAGGGGGCTCAAGTGGGCCTGGACCCGCCCACTTCCGCTTTGGGGGCCAGCAACAGTTGCCAGGGCAACCCTGGGCATGGCAGGGGGCTCAAGGGAGCCTGGACCCGCCCACTTCCGCTTTCGGGGCCAGCAACAGTTGCCAGGGAAACCCCGGCATGGCAGGGGGCTCAAGGGGGCCTGGACCCGCCCACTTCCGCTTTGGGGGCCAGCAACAGTTGCCAGGGCAACCCTGGGCATGGCAGGGGGATTTAAGGGGGCCTGGACCCGCCCACTTCCGCTTTGGGGGCCAGAAACCGTTGCCAGGGCAACCCTTGGCATGGCAGGGGGCTCAAGGGGGCCTGGACCCGCCCACTTCCGATTTGGGGGCCAGCAACAGTTGCCAGGGCAACCCTGGGCATGGCAGGGGGCTCAAGGGGGCCTGGAACCGCCCACTTCCGCTTTGGGGGCCAGCAACAGTTGCCAGGCCAACCATGGGCATGGCAGGGGGCTTTAGGGGGCCTGGACCCGCCCACTTCCGCTTTGGGGGCCAGCAACAGTTGCCAGGGCAACCCTGGGCATAGCAGGGGGCTTAATGGGGCCTGGACCCGCCCACTTCCGCTTTGTGGGCCAGCAACAGTTGCCAGGGCAACCCTGGGCATGGCAGGGGGCTCAAGGGGGCCTGGACCCGCCCACTTCCGCTTTGGGGGCCAGCAACAGTTGCCAGGGCAACCCTGGGCATGGCAGGGGGCTCAAGGGGGCCTGGACCCGCCCACTTCCGCTTTGGGGGCCAGCAACAGTTGCCAGGGCAACCCTGGGCATGGCAGGGGGCTTAAGGGGGCCTGGACCCGCCCTTTTCCGCTTTGGGGGCCAGCAACAGTTGCCAGGGCAACCCTGGGCATGGCAGGGGGCTTTAAGGGGGCCTGGACCCGCCCACTTCCGCTTTGGGGGCCAGCAACAGTTGCCAGGGCAACCCTGGGCATGGCAGGGGGCTTTAAGGGGGTCTGGACCCGCCCACTTCCACTTTGGGGGCCAGAAAGAGTTGGCAGGGCAACCCTGGGCATGGCAGGGGGCTCAGGGGGGCCTTGACCCGCCCACTTCCGCTTTGGGGGCCAGCAACAGTTGCCAGGGAAACCCTGGGCATGGCAGGGGGCTCAAGTGGGCCTGGACCCGCCCACTTCCGCTTTGGGGGCCAGCAACAGTTGCCAGGGCAACCCTGGGCATGGCAGGGGGCTCAAGGGAGCCTGGACCCGCCCACTTCCGCTTTCGGGGCCAGCAACAGTTGCCAGGGAAACCCCGGGCATGGCAGGGGGCTCAAGGGGGCCTGGACCCGCCCACTTCCGCTTTGGGGGCCAGCAACAGTTGCCAGGGCAACCCTGGGCATGGCAGGGGGCTCAAGGGGGCCTGGACCCGCCCACTTCCGCTTTGGGGGCCAGCAACAGTTGCCAGGGCAACCCTGGGCATGGCAGGGGGCTTTAAGGGGGCCTGGACCCACCCACTTCCGCTTTGGGGGCCAGCAACAGTTGCCAGGGCAACCCTGGGCATGGCAGGGGGCTCAAGGGGGTCTGGACCCGCCCACTTCCGCTTTGGGGGCCAGAAACAGTTGGCAGGGCAACCCTGGGCATGGCAGGGGGCTCAGGGGGGCCTTGACCCGCCCACTTCCGCTTTGGGGGCCAGCAACAGTTGCCAGGGAAACCCTGGGCATGGCAGGGGGCTCAAGGGGGTCTGGACCCGCCCACTTCCACTTTGGGGGCCAGAAAGAGTTGGCAGGGCAACCCTGGGCATGGCAGGGGGCTCAGGGGGGCCTTGACCCGCCCACTTCCGCTTTGGGGGCCAGCAACAGTTGCCAGGGCAACCCTGGGCATGGCAGGGGGCTCAAGAGGGTCTGGACCGCCCACTTCCGCTTTGGGGGCCAGAAACAGTTGGCAGGGCAACCCTGGGCATGGCAGGGGGCTCAGGGGGGCCTTGACCCGCCCACTTCCGCTTTGGGGGCCAGCAACAGTTGCCAGGGCAACCCTGGGCATGGCAGGGGGCTCAAGGGGGTCTGGACCCGCCCACTTCCACTTTGGGGGCCAGAAAGAGTTGGCAGGGCAACCCTGGGCATGGCAGGGGGGCTCAGGGGGGCCTTGACCCGCCCACTTCCGCTTTGGGGGCCAGCAACAGTTGCCAGGGAAACCCTGGGCATGGCAGGGGGCTCAAGTGGGCCTGGACCCGCCCACTTCCGCTTTGGGGGCCAGCAACAGTTGCCAGGGCAACCCTGGGCATGGCAGGGGGCTCAAGGGAGCCTGGACCCGCCCACTTCCGCTTTCGGGGCCAGCAACAGTTGCCAGGGAAACCCCGGGCATGGCAGGGGGCTCAAGGGGGCCTGGACCCGCCCACTTCCGCTTTGGGGGCCAGCAACAGTTGCCAGGGCAACCCTGGGCATGGCAGGGGGCTCAAGGGGGCCTGGACCCGCCCACTTCCGCTTTA
>NW_028142323.1:0-87856 GCF_055691185.1 Crinia signifera
TCTGCTCCAGAAGACTAAGCCCCGGGGAAGGGGTGGCTGGCCACGCAAAAGAGCTGCACCCTGGCCGGCCTCCCCCCCCTGGGTGAAGAACACAGATGAAGACCCCGCGCCCTGGGTAAGGGGGGGGGGCTGGCCACGCAAAAGAGCTGCACCCTGGCCGGCCCCCCCCCTGGGTGAAGAACACAGATGAAGACCCCTCGTCCTGGGTAAGGGGGGTGGGGGGGGCTGGCCACGCAAAAGAGCTGCACCCTGGCCGGCCTCCCCCCTCCTGGGTGAAGAACACAGATGAAGGCCCCCTCGTCCTGGGTAAGGGGGGGGGGGGGGCTGGCCACGCAAAAGAGCTGCACCCTGGCCGGCCTCCCCCCCCCCCCTCCTGGATGAAGAACACAGATGAAGACCTCCTCGCGCCCGGGGTAAGGGGGGGGGGGGGCTGGCCACGCAAAAGAGCTGCACCCTGGCCGGCCTCCCCCCCCTCCTGGATGAAGCACACAGATGAAGACCTCCTCGTGCCCGGGGTAAGGGGGGGTTTGCCATGCAAAAGAGCTGCACTTATAGGTAAGTTTAAGTGTATGGGTTCGGAATGTATTAAAGTTGTATTTTTCATTGGGTCACAGTGTGTTTATTTACCTATTTCTTGTACAGTGGAACTAGAAGTGCCAGTCGTCCTTAGAAAAGCCCTGCATACTTGGAATTGTGAATCTGCAAGTCCCTGTATGCGGGGGAGGCTTGCTGGGACTCATATTACCACGGTTCAAGAGAATAGTTTTTAACACAGAATCATCCCGGTGACCACAGCCCAGGTTCACCGGGGACATCACCAGGCTTCAGCCTGGCCAGGTAAGTCCAGGAGGGGGCGGGGAACCCTTTATTTGGGGGGGACCCCACTCCCTTAAGGCCCCTGGCCAGGCTGACCAGCCAGGGGGCTGAATGCTTTGGCCCGGTGGACTTGCATAAAAAGTCTCCCCCCGGCTGTGGCATTACCCTGCTGGCTGGTTGTGCCTGGGGCTGGTTCTTAAAGTACGGGAGACCCCTAGTCATTTTGTCCCCTGTATTTTGGGAACCAGCCCCGGAGCAGGAGCCAGGGGCTGGTTATTTAAAATCAGCGAACCACTATTTGCCGTGTTCCCTGGTTTTTAAATACCGGCTCCAGGCTCTGTCTGCCTGGGGCTGGTTGCGGCTGTAGGGGGGGGGGGGGGGGGGGGGACGCGGGGTTTTTTTCTGTCCTTTTGATAACACTGCGCAGCTTGCACGGATCGGTCTGGGCCATTCAGACTGCTGGCTCCCAAACTGCTAAGTAGGGCATTGTGAAAAAGAGGTGTTTATGAAATAAAGTTGTACTTATCTGTGTGTGCACGTTCTACATACAGATTCATTGCACAGGTTGACTAGAAGTTCCGGTGGGCCAATTAATGGACCGCATGGTGGGACTTGGGGTTGTACAAATCTCAGCATTGTGCGGAGGTCTGTTGAGACTTGTAGTACTCCTGTATTAAGCAATGTACTGAATGAAAGAGGTAAAGCTATGAGGCTGGCGTCTAATTACTCCAGGACGCCAGTGACATGCACGGGCTTCAGCCCTGGACGGGTGTACCCTTTTGACACTTTTCAAGTTACCCCGTCCAAGGCTGACCAGCCAGGGTGGTCATGTTTCGCCCGGGGGACCTGGTGTCAAAAGTGTCCCACGGCTGTGGTATGACACTGAGGGCTGTAGGAGCCCGGTGCCGGTTTTTTATAAATACAGGGCGAAAACTCGATTATTGGTCCCCCGTTTATCTGAAACCTGGACCACTCAAAGAGCATGGGCCTGGTCACAGATTTACGGTTGGACCCCTACGCCTTATGGGCCCCGTACTTTTTGTACCAGCACCGGCTCAATGAGGCCATGGGATGGTTATGCTCAGGGGGGTTTACCATATGACTAATTTGGGTTTTCCCAATATTTTTTAAAAATATTTTTAATTTATTTTCTCCTTAACAGTAGCTGTAAATCAAAGTTATATAAATTTTGTAAAAAATCGAAAACAGTTGTAAATGTGCAGAGTTCATTAGTATGAAATGAAAACTACACAGAATTATCGTGAATTTTTATAATGTTCTAAATATAAAGAGTTTTTTTTATAAATAACATAGTAACATTTGAAATTTTTAGAAATGTCTACAGAGCAAGAGAAGGAATTTTCAGAAAATGAAAATAGATCACATGAAAATCCGTCTACAAGTGAGAGCAATAGTGGAGCACACAAATCAAAGAAAAAAAAACAAAAAAAACTTTGAACGCATTCGTTCGCATAAATAAATTTACAAATAGTGGTTCGCTGATTTTTAATAACCAGCCCCTGGCTCCTGCTCCGGGGCTGGTTCCCAAAATACAGGGGACAAAATGACTAGGGGTCTCCCGTACTTTAAGAACCAGCCCCAGGCACAACCAGCCAGCAGGGTAATGCCACAGCCGGGGGAGACTTTTTATGCAAGTCCACCGGGCCAAAGCATTCAGCCCCCTGGCTGGTCAGCCTGGCCAGGGGCCTTAAGGGAGTGGGGTCCCCCCCAAATAAAGGGTTCCCCGCCCCCTCCTGGACTTACCTGGCCAGGCTGAAGCCTGGAGATGTCCCCGGTGAACCTGGGCTGTGGTCACCGGGATGATTCTGTGTTAAAAACTATTCTCTTGAACCGTGGTAATATGAGTCCCAGCAAGCCTCCCCGCATACAGGGACTTGCAGATTCACAAGTCCCAGTATGCAGGGCTTTTCTAAGGACGACTGGCATTTCTAGTTCCACTGTACAAGAAATAGGTAAATAAACACACTGTGACCCAATGAAAAATACAACTTTAATACATTCCAAACCCACACACTTAAACTTACCTATAAGTGCAGCTCTTTTGCGTGGCAACCCCCCCCTCCCTTTACCCAGGGCGCCGGGGGTCTTCATCTGTGTGCTTCATCCAGGAGGGGGGGGAGGCCGGCCAGGGTGCAGCTCTTTTGCGTGGCCAGACCCCCCCCCCTTACCCAGGGCGCGAGGAGGTCTTCATCTGTGTGCTTCATCCAGGAGGGGGGGGGAGGCCAGCCAGGGTACAGCTCTTTTGCGTGGCCAGCCCCCCCCCCCCTTACCCCGGGCACGAGGAGGTCTTCATCTGTGTGCTTCACCCAGAAGGGGGGGAGGCCGGCCAGGGTGCAGCTCTTTTGCATGGCCAGCCCCCCCTCCCCTTTACCCAGGGCACCGGGGTCTTCATCTGTGTGCTTCATCCAGGAGGGGGGGAAGGCCAGCCAGGGTACAGCTCTTTTGCATGGCCAGCCCCCCCCCCCCCCTTACCCCGGGCACGAGGAGGTCTTCATCTGTGTGCTTCACCCAGGAGGGGGGGGGGAGGCCGGCCAGGGTGCAGCTCTTTTGCATGGCCAGCCCCCCCTCCCCTTTACCCAGGGCACCGGGGTCTTCATCTGTGTGCTTCATCCAGGAGGGGGGAAGGCCAGCCAGGGTGCAGCTCTTTTGCGTGGCCAGCCCCCCCCCCCCCTTACCCAGGGCGCGGGGGTCTTCATCTGTGTGCTTGGGGGGGGGGGGGCGGTAAATAGGTAAATAAACACACTGAGACCCAAAGAAAAATACAACTTTAATACATTCCGAACCCACACACTTAAACTTACCTATAAGTGCAGCTCTTTTGCGTGGCCAGCCCCCTCCCCTTACCCAGGGCGCCGGGGGTCTTCATCTGTGTGCTTCATCCAGGAGGGGGGGGAGGCTGGCCAGGGTGCAGCTCTTTTGCGTGGCCAGCCCACCCCCCCCCCTTACCCAGGACGAGGGGTCTTCATCTGTGTTCTTCACCCAGGGGGGGGAGGCCGGCCAGGGTGCAGCTCTTTTGCGTGGCCAGCCCCCCCCCCCCCTTACCCAGGACGAGGGGGCCTTCATCTGTGTTCTTCACCCAGGAGGGGGGAGGCCGGCCAGGGTGCAGCTCTTTTGCGTGGCCAGCCCCCCCCCCACCCCCCTTACCCAGGACGAGGGGTCTTCATCTGTGTTCTTCACCCAGGGGGGGAGGCCGGCCAGGGTGCAGCTCTTTTGCGTGGCCAGCCCCCCCCCCCTTACCCAGGGCGCGGGGTCTTCATCTGTGTTCTTCACCCAGGGGGGGGAGGCCGGCCAGGGTGCAGCTCTTTTGCGTGGCCAGCCACCCCTTCCCCGGGGCTTAGTCTTCTGGAGCAGTTCTAAGCTCCTCTTCTGGAGGTCTTCTCTGTTCCACCTTCACTGATGAACTGGCTGTTCACTGTCTGCTCCTTGTTAATATAGGCAACACAAAGGGGCGGGGCAATGAGCTGGCAAGCTATGATTGGCTATGTCATTGCAGAACGAGTCAATAGATGTTCTGTGTAAATTTAAGGGGTGGTGTGGTGTGCGGACTAATGTAATGTGTAAAATTTAAGAGCAGAGAGACAAATAAATAAAACAAGAAAGCAATAGAATCTTCACTTTAACAACTATATAAACTTTAAAAAAAAACAAAAACAAACGTCACTTTAAATAATGAAATAACGCTGGGGGGAGAGGTGAGGGGCAGGGGGCTGTGCCAGCATGCCGACTGGAGAGACAGCTGTCGGCATGCTGGCGGCATCGCACCAGGGGTGGGGGGGGGGGGGGAGGGGGTGTGCTGCGGCACAAGTAATTAAAAAAAAAACCCCTTAACATATAATATTCATCTAATGCTGGGGGAGAGGTGAGGGGCAGGGGGCTGTGCCAGCATGCCGACTGGAGAGCCAGCTGTCGGCATGTTGGCGGCATCGCACCAGGGGGGGTGGGGGGGGGGGGGGGGGCTGCGGCACAAGTAATTAAAAAAAAAAAACCCTTTCATAGAATATTATTCTAATGCTGGGGGGAGAGGTGAGGGGCAGGGGGCTGTGCCAGCATGCCGACTGGAGAGCCAGCTGTCGGCATGCTGGCGGCATCGCACCAGGGTGGGGGGGGGGGGGGGAGGGGGTGTGCTGCGGCACAAGTAATTAAAAAAAACCCCCATTAAAATACAATATTCATCTAATGCTGGGGGGAGAGATGAGGGGCAGGGGGCTGTGCCAGCATGCCGACTGGAGAGCCAGCTGTCGGCATGCTGGCGGCATCGCACAAGGGGGGGGGGGGGGGGTGCTGCGGCACAAATAATAAAAAAAAAAACCATTTCATATAATATTAATCTTATGCTGGGGGGAGAGGTGAGGGGCAGGGGGCTGTGCCAGCATGCCGACTGGAGAGCCAGCTGTCGGCATGCTGGCGGCATCGCACCAGGGGTGGGGGGGGGGGAGGGGGTGTGCTGCGGCACAAGTAATTAAAAAAAAACCCATTAAAATACAATATAAATCTAATGCTGGGGGAGAGGTGAGGGGCAGGGGGCTGTGGCAGCATGCCGACAGGATACCCAGCCGTCGGCATGCTAGCGGCATTCCCACGGGGGGGGCCGCCGGCTCAAAAAAAAAACCACATTAAAAAAAAATAATTACTGGGGGGGAGAGGTGAGGGGCAGGGGGCAGTGCCAGCATGCCGACTGGATAGCCAGCTGTCGGCATGCTGTCGGCAACCCACCAGGAATGGGGGGTGCTGCGGCACAAGTAATTAAAAAAAAAAAACATTAAAATACAATATAAATCTAATGCTGGGGGAGAGGTGAGGGGCAGGGGGCTGTGCCAGCATGCCGACTGGAGAGCCAGCTGTCGGCATGTTGGCGGCATCGCACCAGGGGGGGTGGGGGGGGGAGGGGGTGTGCTGCGGCACAAGTAATTAAAAAAAAAAAACCCTTTCATAGAATATTATTCTAATGCTGGGGGGAGAGGTGAGGGGCAGGGGGCTGTGCCAGCATGCCGACTGGAGAGCCAGCTGTCGGCATGCTGGCGGCATCGCACCAGGGTGGGGGGGGGGGGGGAGGGGGTGTGCTGCGGCACAAGTAATTTAAAAAAACCCCATTTCATATAAAATTATTCTAATGCAGGGGGGAGAGGTGAGGGGCAGGGGGCTGTGGCAGCATGCCGACTGGATAGCCAGCTGTCGGCATGCTGTCGGCAACCCACCAGGAAGGAGGGATGGGGGGTGCTGCGGCAGAAAAAAAGGCACATAAAAATAATAAACTAATGCTGGGGGGAGAGGTGAGGGGCAGGGGGCTGTGCCAGCATGCCGACTGGAGAGCCAGCTGTCGGCATGCTGGCGGCATCGCACCAGGGGGGGGGGGGGAGGGGGTGTGCTGCGGCACAAGTAATTAAAAAAAAAACCATTAAAATACAATATAAATCTAATGCTGGGGGGAGAGGGTGAGGGGCAGGGGGCTGTGGCAGCATGCCGACAGGAGACCCAGCCGTCGGCATGCTGGCGGCATCGCACCAGGGGGGGGGGGGAGGGGGTGTGCTGCGGCACAAGTAATTAAAAAAAAAAACCCATTAAAATACAATATAAATCTAATGCTGGGGGGAGAGGTGAGGGGCAGGGGGCTGTGGCAGCATGCCGACAGGAGACCCAGCCGTCGGCATGCTGGCGGCATCGCACCAGGAGGTGGGGGGGGGGGGGGGGGGATGGGGGGTGCTGCGGCACAAGTAATTAAAAAAAACCCCATTACATACAATATAAATCTAATGCTGGGGGGAGAGGTGAGGGGCAGGGGCTGTGCCAGCATGCCGACTGGAGAGCCAGCTGTCGGCATGCTGGCGGCATCGCACCAGGGGTGGGGGGGGGGGGGAGGGGGTGTGCTGCGGCACAAGTAATTAAAAAAAACCCCATTACATACAATATAAATCTAATGCTGGGGGGAGAGGTGAGGGGCAGGGGCTGTGCCAGCATGCCGACTGGAGAGCCAGCTGTCGGCATGCTGGCGGCATCGCACCAGGGTGGGGGGGGGGAGGGGGTGTGCTGCGGCACAAGTAATTAAAAAAAAAAACCCATTTCATATAATATTCATCTAATGCTGGGGGGAGAGGTGAGGGGCAGGGGGCTGTGCCAGCATGCCGACTGGAGAGCCAGCTGACGGCATGCTGGCGGCATCGCACCAGGGGGGGGTTGGGGCAGCACAAAAATGCAAAAATAAAAAAAAAATTAAGTAAAACATAAAAAAAAAATTAGGTGAAATGAATAGAATGATATAAATTAAAACATTAGAATAGTGTTATGAAGAGACTTACCAATTCCACACACAAAGCAGCGGAGCGCATTCAAAAAACAAAACTTTATGAAATCAAGCAAAACCTTACACCTAACGCCAGCATAGAGCTGGCGTTAGACAAAAGACACTTTAACGTTTGACAGGGCAATAATACATTGCTCAAGACGTTAAGGTTATTAACTTGCAACGTGAGGACAGCGCCTGAACGTTAAGCTCAGGGCTGCCTCAGGGAAACGTTAAGAGCTAGTTTCTTACATCCCCACAAAACGTTAATAACACTTTTTACTGTCGTTAAGTGCTAGTGAAGCACTTAACGCTGCTTCATACATCTGCCCCAGTATCCCTCCAGGCAAACTGCCCAAACCAGACAAGGATCTGAGCCAGGTCAGTATCTCTGGAAACCTTGTAGGCAAGGTTTGGAATAAGTAGAGGAGTCTTGGCAGGAGATTAATTTTAAGGACTGTAATCTGTCCAAATCATGAAATTATATGGCCTTGCCATTGAAATAATAATTAGAGAAATGATCGCACTCTAAAATCTATTTTTAATTAAGATGCGTAGAGAGCAATGTATAAATAAGTAAATGGATTAATACTTGTAACACTTGAACCTCATTCCTGGAAAAAGGTTTTAGTGTTGCGCTGCTTGGACACTCCTGTGATCATCCACTGAGGATGCTTGTGATGTGGATTGTCTCAGGTTAGGGTTTTTATTAAATGAGGTGTATCATTTGTAAATTATGTTTCATTAAAGTCTCACTTTGTATCTTCTTGATATTTCCCTACTTATTAAATTGTTTACCAGTGCTCCTCACGGTGACCGCAAGAGAATACACTGTCTAATCATCCCTGAATGTGTGATGTTCTCACAGAGTGGGCCTGATTCAGAATCAGTTGCTGTTTTGCAGGGTTTTTTTTCGACAACACTGTAACTTATACTCAATTATACCCATTGCTTTCTCTAACATGATGGGGGACACCCTGCATGCCAGGTGCTTACCCTGCAAATATTTTGCAGTCGCATTTCAGAAATGTTATGCAACGCATCACTATTTTAGTCCTCTCCCTGCAAAGGCAGCACAGGGCCACCATTTTATGGGTTGCAGCAGCTGTCTGTGATATCACACAGCTGCTGTGAACTGCCCCAGAAATGCCCAACCAATGCCTTGTCCCAACCCTCTGGCAGCCATCACTTACACTGCGGTCACATTTTTCAGAATGCAACCATATTTAAGCCCTCGTACATGATTATCAGTGATTTTACCAATTTGCGTTAAATCGCCCCCAGTATCAATTATTATTTAGGTTATTATTTAGGTACTTGAGTATTATAGCTGCGCCCCCGATGTTGGTCGTGCGATGTTTTTATCGCATCGTATGCCATACAACCGATGGCATACGATGCGATGCGACGCGATTTTACACGACTATTCGATTAAAAATTGTACAAGCACCCTAATGGGTGATTTTAAGCACCCTAATGGGTGCTTACAATGTAAAATGCACCCCCACGCCACACCCCACTATAAACGTGAACCCGAAGTGTGGCGAGCGCAGCGAGCCCGTGAGGGGTGGCGGTACGTGTCTTACGACCTTTTCATACCCCCACTATCCACGTCGGCGTGGAGGTGATTCTATATAGTGTGGTGAGCGCAGCGAGTGTGATAACTCCATATATAGTAAGGATGACATGTCTTAAAATGCATATAGGTACCCAGGAGATTATAGGCATATGATGCCATACTGAATATTCTTATTATAAGATACTGAAGGTTGTGTTATAGACTTGTATACATTTCATGCTGTGTATAGATAAATTCCTTCACAGAAGGTAACTGAGACTCTCATGGAAAGCAGGACTTTTATTATGGATGAATGGTATACTAATTTCATGCAAAAAACTTATATGTTATAATGCCTTAACAGAGGGCAGTGGAAACTTTCATAGAAAAGAAACATTTAAGTTATAATTCTGCAAGTGAAAGGAGAATACAGACTATAAGGGAACACCCCTTACAGCCAGCCAAGTGGACCATTCCAAACAGTCTGCTCTATGGCAGAATCTGGTGGACTGTACCATTCTCCCTGCACTAGAGGGGGGAGTTTTTCCCCGATTTTGTGAACAGTCAAGAACTAGTTAATAAAGTTGGGGAGTCAAAGAGAGGAAAAAAAGAGAGCAGGAGCTGTTAAACGGTTTTGGTAGTTCCCTGAGGGAGATGGCAGAGCTACACAGCAGGCAAGATGGAGAGCAGTGCTGACAGGGAAAGTCTGAGGAAAAGTGGAGAAGCAGATCTGCGCAGCATAGTAGAAGAGGAAAGCAGTGCTGAAGGATAATACTTACCAGAGGGGAGTGGTGAGCAAATCCATCCCCCGAGTCCCATATTAGATAGAAAAAGGAGGCAGTTCCCTGAGGTAATCTGCAGGAGTGGAGCTTCAGCCAGGCAGGGAGTGCACGCAGTTCCTGGAGGGGAGGTTCAGGAGGCTGGTCTCTTAGTCATAAGAGGCGGCAACAGAGCTAAGTAAATGCTGAGACTTGCATGACAAAACGAGTGGGGAGTGGTGAGTGCTGCCCAGCCCCCTCAGTATATCCTATAGCTACACAGAGAAGTCCAGTCTGAGGGAGACTGACAGATAGTAAAAACGTCTTTCAGCAGCAGCATTACAGAGAGGGACACAGTGCCAGTGTAATAAGGATTAAGTGCACATTAAACATTGCTCAGATTTTCAGCAGAGGTTGAGACCAGTAACCCAGCACATAAAGAGACACTAGCTATTTAGTGCAAGCAGTAAAGTAATTATAATACAGTCCAACAGTGGAAAGCTACAGGGAAGTTACATCTGCTGCAGCAGAGAGAAAAGGAAAGACATCAGTTACACTGCAGTGACAGGGATCCTTACCTAACCCATGACATACCTAGTTTCCAAGAGAAGACTATAATAATTTCAACTACAGGACATTCAGAAGCTTTATATACAAGGCAGCTTAATAAGGAGCTATACAAGTTTATCTAAAGCTATACTCAAGAAAGTACTGTATTTTAGGAGTTAAAACTTCCATCTAATAGTAAATATTTGACAGACGCCTAAAGTATTTATTTTTATTTCTTCTATTTCTGTGGATTACAAATACTTTCTAAAGGAAAGCTACCTCTGCCATTATTGAACGACTCACCTTACAGGACTCAGGTGAGGACGTTAGTGACTCAGTGGTAACAGGATTTGGTCAGTGAGTAGACTCTGCAGAAGATACAAAGTGCTTAATTGTATCCTACAAAGACTAGTGTACACTTGGGGGATTTATACATTTTTGCGTAAAAATACTAAAGTGATTTTTATATTTAAACCTATGCATGTTATGTTGATGTGATACATTGTAATTGTATTGAACTGTTTGAATTGTATTAGCTCCGTATATATATTTCATTAGTACCTCAAATAACTTGTTTATTTTGTAGCAAGCAGGTGGGATTAGTTATGTCATAACCTCTCCAGTCTTAGAGAGAGAGAGTGGGAGTATCGAATTGAGGACAGATCCTTGCTGTTCCAGAACAATAAAATCGTCCAATTATTTTGTGATTACTTGAATTGTATCTATTGCATACTATATTGCACTTGAAATGAAATAATAAATTGTTGAATACTGACAAGAGTTGTGTACGAGCCTAAGAAGAGAAACCTGCAAAGAAAGGAAAATCATATACTTACCCGTGATAGATTTCACATTTGGCGTCACGAACAGGATACGTACATTAAAAGCGGAGAAAACCTAACCCAGCGTCACTCAAAATGTCTCAAGAAAATAGTCAAGAAAAGATGCTTGGCAACGAGGACCAAGGAAATGCAAGGGATAGAATAAGTACAATGGCACGTAAACCGGCAGTGATAACTATGCCCTATTACTTGGGGGCGCCATGGCTTCCCACTTATACTGGAGATATGAGGACGACTGAAACCAATGCGTTCCGCGACTTCAGGGAACAAATCAAGACCATGTTCCAAGTATATAGGTTAGATGAAGACCAACAAGTGGAGATCCTTTTGGCTCAGCTGAAGGGGTTTGCAAAAAGGGAAGTGAAGTCGTGGCCGGAAAGCCAAAAGAAATCGGCAAAGGCAATACTGAACAAATTGGCAAAAGTGTTCGATGAGAAGACTCTATCAGAACTTAAAACACAGTTTTATTCCAGAAAACAGCAACCGCATGAAACGCTTCGAGAATATGCTGTAGTATTACAGGAGGCATTACGAGATATAAAGTTGTGTGCCCCAAGAGAACCGATTGAAGAAGATGAGACGTTAACCAATCAATTCCTCGATGGAATCTACGACGCGAATATGAAAGGACAAGTAAAAATGTTGCATCGACAAGAATCACCTATAAGCTTTGCAGACTTCAAGGACTTGATAACAAGGGTGTTAGGTGATAAGCCCAAAAAAGGAACTACCCTCGGATCCGTTGAAACCATTTTTCAGCAAGTTCAATCTGCTGCCTTTAAAGACCCCATCAAAGAAATGAAAGAACAAATTGCTGAATTGACACAAGGCATGACTGATCTTTGTCGAGAATTGAGAACACTGAAAGAGACGCAGACACCACAGAGACCCTGGCAGATGGAGAGAGATCCTTGTTACGGAGATGATGGGAGAAACGCTTTATGGAGCTCTAGACGACTTCCTAGAGATACATTCGATGAACAAGGAAGACCCATCTGCAGGCATTACCAAAGGAGCAGGCATATTGAGCGAAATTGCCGCAGTACGGAACATTTAAACAGAACTCCCGAGGTCCGGGACCAACCGTCGGGAGAATCTTCAGTAGAAGGTCCCACATCGCAAGAATGGATACCAAAATTCATTGGGTGTTGCCCTACCATTGAAATCAAAGTGAAAGGAGTCAGCATACCAGCATTGTTGGATACCGGGTCACAAGTGACTACGATTCGATGGGATGAGTTCATTAAGCATTGGAGGAAAGAAAGTATCATAGCCACACCACCGGCCGAGTTGAATTTGTTAGCCAGTAATGGACAATGTATCGAGTGTTGCGGATACTTTGAAGCTGAGATCGAAATAGGACAAGCTCATCTCCTCAATCAAGGATGTTTAATAACGGCTGTTAAAGACCAATGGTTACCGCCCATAATTATTGGAATGAATGTCCTAAGAAATTGCCCGGAAGAACTAATCTCGACACTGACGCAAGAACTGTTCAACCGACCTCAGACTGTGAGACGAGTCATGCAATACACCGTCTATGACCGAAGAAGCCAGGCAGGGAAGAGAGTGCTGGCTACACAAGTACAAGGAACTGTCAAGTGGTTTAATGTCCGGAAGAGGTATGGCTTCATCAACAGGAATGACACAAAAGATGACGTCTTTGTCCATCAGACGGCCATAAAGAAAAACAACCCACAGAAATTTCTGCGCAGTGTTAGAGAGGGTGAGACGGTTGAATTTGATGTGGTAGAAGGAGAGAAGGGTGCTGAGGCAGCCAACGTGACGGGCCCTGGCTGTCTACCAGTTAAAGGAAGCCGGTTTGCTCCCAACAGACGTCAGTTCCGCAGATGGTCTTACCAGCAAAAAGTAGAGGATGCTGCTGAATCTGGTGGAAAAGGCATAAGTACAGACCAAGCAAGTGAAGGGGAGAGAGTGGAAGAAGTGTTCCCTCAGCAGAGACCCATGCAGTGCAGAAGTCCACCGCCATTCTTCCACAGACAACCTTTTGGTAGGGGAAACGGAGCAGCAAATCAGGAGCTTGACACCCTCCCCAAGGGGACGGAAGTGATACAGACCGATGGGGTGAACGAACACGAGCATCAGCATGAACTGGCCGAGAAAGCAGTGGAAGAAAGGGTGGAGACAGCCCAACACCCACAAGGGACAAGTTATGGCCAGAACGCAAATGCTGCATCGTTCCGAGTGGGAGACAGAGTTTGGAAGCTGGATGACAATCGGAGTAACGACTTAGATCCCTTCTGGGAATCTGAACCCTACGTAATTGTTCACCTTTCGGCTACAGACACTGGGGTGTATGGAATAAGAAGAGATGGAGATGACCACCAAGTTCTTAAGATGGTACACAGAAACCAAATTGAGCCATGCCAGGACTGTACAGAAGAAGACGCAATACCACAAGTCCCCTACCATCCTATGGAAGACCCACTATATCTTCAGCGCCTTAGGGAAATACTCCTCGCAGAGAAAAGAAGAGAGGCCGAGGAACGTGGCCTATTCCTCCACAAAGATGGTGCAGAGGAGATGTCCAGCAGACTCATTAGAAGTACCCAAGGGGTGAAACCCCTCAGATTCAGAGACTGATCATAAATGCTTAAAGTAAAGAATAGTTTATGAAAAAACTGTAAATACTCTTGATTCTAAGGCATGTAATGTGTTGCAGTGTTCGATGTGTATGTATATATATATGTAGTATGTACGATGTTTTAAAATGTATAAAGTACATTGCCTGAGGACATGCAATGCTTTACCAGGGAAAAATGTGATAACTCCATATATAGTAAGGATGACATGTCTTAAAATGCATATAGGTACCCAGGAGATTATAGGCATATGATGCCATACTGAATATTCTTATTATAAGATACTGAAGGTTGTGTTATAGACTTGTATACATTTCATGGTGTGTATAGATAAATTCCTTCACAGAAGGTAACTGAGACTCTCATGGAAAGCAGGACTTTTATTATGGATGAATGGTATACTAATTTCATGCAAAAAACTTATATGTTATAATGCCTTAACAGAGGGCAGTGGAAACTTTCATAGAAAAGAAACATTTAAGTTATAATTCTGCAAGTGAAAGGAGAATACAGACTATAAGGGAACACCCCTTACAGCCAGCCAAGTGGACCATTCCAAACAGTCTGCTCTATGGCAGAATCTGGTGGACTGTACCATTCTCCCTGCACTAGAGGGGGGAGTTTTTCCCCGATTTTGTGAACAGTCAAGAACTAGTTAATAAAGTTGGGGAGTCAAAGAGAGGAAAAAAAGAGAGCAGGAGCTGTTAAACGGTTTTGGTAGTTCCCTGAGGGAGATGGCAGAGCTACACAGCAGGCAAGATGGAGAGCAGTGCTGACAGGGAAAGTCTGAGGAAAAGTGGAGAAGCAGATCTGCGCAGCATAGTAGAAGAGGAAAGCAGTGCTGAAGGATAATACTTACCAGAGGGGAGTGGTGAGCAAATCCATCCCCCGAGTCCCATATTAGATAGAAAAAGGAGGCAGTTCCCTGAGGTAATCTGCAGGAGTGGAGCTTCAGCCAGGCAGGGAGTGCACGCAGTTCCTGGAGGGGAGGTTCAGGAGGCTGGTCTCTTAGTCATAAGAGGCGGCAACAGAGCTAAGTAAATGCTGAGACTTGCATGACAAAACGAGTGGGGAGTGGTGAGTGCTGCCCAGCCCCCTCAGTATATCCTATAGCTACACAGAGAAGTCCAGTCTGAGGGAGACTGACAGATAGTAAAAACGTCTTTCAGCAGCAGCATTACAGAGAGGGACACAGTGCCAGTGTAATAAGGATTAAGTGCACATTAAACATTGCTCAGATTTTCAGCAGAGGTTGAGACCAGTAACCCAGCACATAAAGAGACACTAGCTATTTAGTGCAAGCAGTAAAGTAATTATAATACAGTCCAACAGTGGAAAGCTACAGGGAAGTTACATCTGCTGCAGCAGAGAGAAAAGGAAAGACATCAGTTACACTGCAGTGACAGGGATCCTTACCTAACCCATGACATACCTAGTTTCCAAGAGAAGACTATAATAATTTCAACTACAGGACATTCAGAAGCTTTATATACAAGGCAGCTTAATAAGGAGCTATACAAGTTTATCTAAAGCTATACTCAAGAAAGTACTGTATTTTAGGAGTTAAAACTTCCATCTAATAGTAAATATTTGACAGACGCCTAAAGTATTTATTTTTTTTTCTTCTATTTCTGTGGATTACAAATACTTTCTAAAGGAAAGCTACCTCTGCCATTATTGAACGACTCACCTTACAGGACTCAGGTGAGGACGTTAGTGACTCAGTGGTAACAGGATTTGGTCAGTGAGTAGACTCTGCAGAAGATACAAAGTGCTTAATTGTATCCTACAAAGACTAGTGTACACTTGGGGGATTTATACATTTTTGCGTAAAAATACTAAAGTGATTTTTATATTTAAACCTATGCATGTTATGTTGATGTGATACATTGTAATTGTATTGAACTGTTTGAATTGTATTAGCTCCGTATATATATTTCATTAGTACCTCAAATAACTTGTTTATTTTGTAGCAAGCAGGTGGGATTAGTTATGTCATAACCTCTCCAGTCTTAGAGAGAGAGAGTGGGAGTATCGAATTGAGGACAGATCCTTGCTGTTCCAGAACAATAAAATCGTCCAATTATTTTGTGATTACTTGAATTGTATCTATTGCATACTATATTGCACTTGAAATGAAATAATAAATTGTTGAATACTGACAAGAGTTGTGTACGAGCCTAAGAAGGGAAACCTGCAAAGAAAGGAAAATCATATACTTACCCGTGATAGATTTCACACGAGCCACCGAGCCCGAAGCGTGGCGAGCGCAGCGAGCCCCGTGAGGGGACGCGTATACCTGTGAAGTTATGCTCGCCACACTATATAAAATCAACTCCACGCCGACGTGGATAGTGGGGGTATGAAAAGGTCGTAGGACGCGTACCGCCACGCTTCGGGTTCACGTTTCTAGTGGGGGGTGGCGTGAGGGTGCATTTAACATTGTAAGCACTCATTAGGGTGCTTATACAATTTATAATCGCATCCCATCGCATTGTATGGCATTCTATGCCATATACAATGTCATACAATTTTAAAATTGTATGCCATTGTACAACATTGCGCGATATTGCATCGCATACCACCGTATGCCTTATGGTATACGATGCGAGGGGCGGCACTATAATACACAAGTACCATTATTTATTTTGCTTTTTATTTTGCCTAGTAATATTTATGGACAAAAAAAGTAATACCTGTATTATTATTATCATTACATTTATTTATGCTTTTGACTTTGGTAGAGATACAGCTATTAATTTTAAGAAAATCCTTTAATAGCTGTAATTGCCCCCTTTGGATCAGAATTGCCTGATAAGATACATAGGAAGAACATAGGAAGAACAAGGATGAAGAAACTTAAGGAGCCCACACACTAGAAAGTTTTCCCTTGAACTCCTCGTCAGTCCTGGAGAAAAGATTTCGTATAAAGAGTACATTTTGACAAAGATTTTTTGTAAGATTTCAGGAAAAAATAAATTCCTATTTGGTGGTATGCAAGGAACTTTTCCAGGCTGAGCTGCGCTGCCGGCATGGGAAACACAGTGCCTGAATACCCGAGCGAATAATGCGCCCGGACACCTGAGCGCACGAATGGGACAAGCGGCCAAATACCTGAGCACGTCTAAACACCTTAACGTGCTCGACACCTTAACATGCTCAAACACCTGACTTCACCACCGCATCCGAACACACTCAATCGCATGAACATTCCCGAATGCCTGACACCTGAGCGCAGGAATGCGCCCAAATGCAGGAATGCGCCCAAATGCCCGAGTGCAGGAACGTGCGAAAATTGCCTGAGCGAAGGAACGCGCCTGAATGCCTGAGCGCAGGAATGCACCCAAATGCCCAAGCGCAGCAAAGAACCCGAGCGCAGGAACTCATCCAAACGCCTGAGCACAGGAACGTGCATGATTGCAGGAACACTCAAGTTCCACAGATCTTCAGCTGCATCTTCTGATCTGCCATGCAGCAGGGAAAATCAGAATATGCAGCTAAAGATTTGCTGTAGTGTGTGGGCACCTTAAGTATTTCTCACAGGTTGCAGTCAAATCATGATAAAGGTGTGTTCTCAGTCTCGTTTACTAATGTGTCATTTCCTGTTGTCTCTTGCAATTATCCCTGAGTCACTGCTGCTCTAGGACTCCAGAACAATGGCAATAGCTAAGTAACTAGAGAGATAGATAAGCAACTATAATTTGGAAATAAAAGGACTTCTAAATTTAAGATGTGTATAGATTTAGTGATAAAGAAGGGATGGGAGAGAAAGAGCAATATATGCTGTCTGTAGCAGGTAAGAAGTACAGGAATTCTAATTCCGAAGGACAAGTCGGACCTAATCTACTGACAACTCCCCTGGGGGGTCACATACGATTTGGCACTTGATGTGCCAGGTTTTGCATGTGATAAATCACATGCGATTTATCACATGCAGTCCCCCCAGGGAGCTGCTGTCAGCGGGAGCCGGGAGCTGAGCAGGGCATGGGGGCTGCAAGCAGGCAGCGGACACAGCCTGTAGTACCTGCGGTGGAGGGAGCCAGATGCCGAGCGGAGGACTGCAAGCAGGGAGCCAGGCAGGGGAGGCAGTGGGCGCACTGGTCCAGGCGGTGAATTCCGTGAGGGGACCAGAGAGCAGAGACCGGGTAGCGTAGGGGAAGCCGGGCAGCAGCGGGCGGACATAGAAATTAATTAACAGTCAGTGATTGGCTGAGAGCTCTCTCAGTCAGAGATCTCTCAGCCAATTACTGGCTGTCCATTCATTTCTATGTGCCCGGCTTCCCCTACGCTACCCGGTCTCTGTCTCTGATCCCCTTGCGGTGTTCACCGCCTGGAAGTATCTATTTGCGGCATTCCCCCCATGCCCAGGATAGTGCGCCCACTGCCTCTCTAGCCTGGCTCCCTGCTTACAGTCCCCCGCTCGGCTCCCTCCACCGCACTTACTATACGCTGCGTCCCCTGCCCGCCTTGGGCTGCACATAAGATTTAACAAATGTTATGTGCAGCCCGTCCGACCTCCCGAAACCGACCCGATGCGCACGGGACCGCGCATCGGGTCGGATGGGATGTCTGCACATGCCATTTGGCCCGATTTCACGGCCCGATTCCTCTGAATCGGGTCAAATCGGGCCCAAATCCCATAGTGTATGGCGGCCTTAAGTCTTCTCCCACTGGCTGACATTTAAGAAACCTGTATCCCCTGTAGTGCCGTTTGTACATTGGACCTTGGGCTAGATGTGGAGTTGGACATATAATAAGCATGTTTGTGAAGTGTACAGTAGATTCGTGCATGTTTTCACTGTGCGTATGCCTAGGTAGAAAGCAGACACAAGCACAGGTCATGCAGGAATTGCAGTATATTCAGAGACGTACATAGAACAAGCATAGTGCTGGTGCAAATGTGCTTTGATAGTGATGACTGATACTTAAAACCAATGTCGATTTGGGAAATGCTTGATAAAGGACATCCACGCTTACCTCATATGTAGTCAATAGGCATCCAGCTCTGAGTCACCCTAAACTATACTGCATTTATTTAATCCAGTTGTTGCCAACCTTAAATGGGGATCCCGACAGTCATTACCCCGATGTCGGGATCCCGACAGTCAAAACCCCGACACTCGGGGTCCCGACAGCCACCAGCTATTCTCCCTTGTGGGGGTCCACGACCCCCATGAGGGAGAATAGAATAGGTGGCTTGCAGCGTGGCGAGCGCAGCGAGCCCAAAAGGGGCTTTGTTGCACTCGCCATGCTGTCTGAGTCCAGGCGGGATCCCAATACTGGACTAATGACTATCGGGATCCCGACTGTCGGGACCATATACAACACCCCTTAAATTGGGGTGTGAGCTACTCAAGAAAAATTTAAACTCCTGAAGAGTTACTAATATAAAAAATAAAAAAAAGTCAGGCAGTTTCTCAAGTGGTCTGCATTCCTAACTGACCGACCTCCAGCCCTTGGCCCACCACGTTAATCTGACCACTGCCTCCATCCCGCAATGACTCCCATGTACCTCTGCACTTACCTCCACTGTGGAGTATCAGCTTTGTTGCTGTCTCTTACTGGTGGTGTTGTTGGTCCCTGACGCAGCCACCTATCTGTTCTACTTCTAGGACACTGACACTGGATCACTTCCTCCTGTCTCTGCAGCTAAGTGAGCTAGCCAAATTATGACCGTGAGCTACCAGTTGCTTGCGAGCTACAGATTGAAGACCACTGATTTAAACATTGTACCAGTTGCTCTAAGTGTGCCGAGCACAGTAGTAATAGAGCGAGGCACCTGACCTGAAGCATGGTGTGCGAATCGAGGGTACCCGGTACACTATTTGAGGGTCCATGTGCACTAGTGTTGACATTGACACCAAAAAAAGTTTAAAATTCATGTTGACCTTTTCATGCATCAACCTTTTGCTTGTGTTGACCTTTTGTCACTGTTGACCTTGTGCATGTTGACATTTTGTCAACGTCGACCATGTGCACTGCACGCCGACCTTCTGTCAATGTCAACCATTTGCATGTCATCCTTTTGGTGTTGACCTTTTGACTGTCAACCTAGACATTGTCTATGAGCACACACCGCCTGCATGTATGACGTTCTTTGCGGACAGAAACCATTATTATTTTCTCTGATTTTTATTCCTGTTTTTACATTGCTACAAACTGTTCATCTATGTCAGGCTTTCCCAACCACTGTCCTCACGGCACACCAACAGTGCAGGTTTTAGTGATAGCCAGGCTTCAGCACAGATGGATTAATCAGAATCACTCAGGTACTAATGAAGTCACCTGTGCTCAAGCCTGGATATCACTAAAACCTGCACTGTTGGTGTGCCTTGAGGACCGTGGTTGGGAAAGCCTGATCTATGGGATACGGTCATTTGGTCTACAATATGATGGTCGATGAGCATTGGGTTGACACCATTAGGTTAACATGGGTCTAGGTCAACAGGTCATTAGGTCGACACAAGCATTAGGTCAAGAGTAAAAAGGTCAACATGGGGTTTTTGACTGTTTATTGAGCTGACATGTTCCGGCAGACGGTATTTCATGCCCTACCATCCACTAGGGCGTGGTGGGAGAATAAAATAGTGTGCCGAAGAATGGCAAGCGTAGCGAGCCATGCGAGGGGACGCTGCACTACTTTTCGGTGTCCATGTCAACATGACCGGCAGGCGGTATTTCATGCCCTACCATCCACTAGGGTGTGGTGGGAGAATAAAATAGTGTGCTTAGCGTAGAGAGGCACCGCGCCCGAAGCATGTGAGGGGACGCGGTGCACTTTAACCTGTGTCCATGTCGACTGTGTCGACAGTCAGGTAAAAAGCCTGTGAAAAAACCCATGTCGACCTTTTGACTGTCGACCTAGACCAGTGGTTCCCAACCTTTTTTGTCTCCCGTACCCCTTGATTAGGCTTTTCATTGATAAGTACCCCCTCCTTTCATTTTGAAATATGGACAGTACTTAGCGGTATGCGGATCCTTATACATGTCCTTATATTAAGGAGGAGTAGTATACAGCAAAGGAATTATGCCCTTCTGTGTCTAGACACTGGTTGTGTATTATCTCCAGGATTCCCGCTAACACCGGTAGGATTAATGCCGCTGCTTCCTCCACCTTTGTCAGTGCTGGGCAGATGACTGCTGATGTCTGAGGGCAGCATGGGAAGCTCCCAGTGGATTGCTGGTCAGGCATATGACACAACATGGTTTGTCTCCATGGCAACGGGTCTTCTTCAGCCATCAAAAGACCTTTTCATTGTCCGCCATTACCAATATTATTTTTCAGTACCCCCAACTGGTCTGCAGAGTACCCCCAGGGGTACTAGTACCCCAGGTTGGGAACCACTGACCTAGACCATGTCGACCTAATGCTTGTGTCGACCTAATGACCTGTCGACCTAAAGCCATGTTGACCTAGAACCATACCCCCATCTATTGTGTGTTATTTAGCTAGCACTAGTATTTATTTTGTATATCTTATACATATAGCATATTGCCAGCTGCTGTTAAAAGCGCACCTTAGCTCTTGTTTGCAGTTTATTATTTTTATCCTTTATTTATATGGCGCCCCAAGGGATCCGCAGCGGCTAGTAACAGAGTACATAAACAAATAAGCAAAATTCTAAAATGGTGCCTTACAGTTCAAGAGAGTAACTATACACAACCAGAGAGCGCCAAACGATTGGGGATGGTACAAATAATTTTTTATTTTTATATTAAAAGTATATAAAACACCATTATAATAAATCATAAATACATAATAACAGAAATATAAAATTTATAAATGAATGGACATATTTACACTCAACGTGAAATCGTAGCAGCAGCCAATAGTCCCAATTGCGGGTGTGTGCTCTCCTTTGAGCCAAGGTTTCTAATACTGGGTGTCCAGCTTAAAGATGATGATGGATAGCAGCCTGGTTATAAACAATTTGATGCAGTCTGAAGATACAGAGACAAAACTCACTCCAACTGTGAAATCCTTCTCAGCAGCTCCTTTACAAAGGTTTCCGTACCATCTCTCGCTTACCAGCTGATTCAAGCATCAAGCCTCCCCAGCCGTCACAGCACGAACCACGCTAGCCGCACGTCGGCAGAATCACATAAGTCTGGGTGAGTGTACTGGTCTTACTTGCTTCGCAAAGTCTCCGGCAATTCAGCGTGTGTCATCTAAGCTGTTGCCGAGGCAGACAGCTCGCTCTCTGCTCAATATCAAATCAGCTGTTCGTCAACAGGCGACGTCAGCTGGCAGAGGTGCTTGAGCAGTCTGCAGACTGCATCAAATTGTTTATAACCAGGCTGCTATCCATCATCATCTTTAAGCTGGACACCCAGTATTAGAAACCTTGGCTCAAAGGAGAGCACACACCCGCAATTGGGACTATTGGCTGCTGCTACGATTTCACGTTGAGTGTAAATATGTCCATTCATTTATAAATTTTATATTTCTGTTATTATGTATTTATGATTTATTATAATGGTGTTTTATATACTTTTAATATAAAAATAAAAAATTATTTGTACCATCCCCAATCGTTTGGCGCTCTCTGGTTGTGTATAGTTACTAATACACGTTCCGTATCTTCCCCTGTATCTAGTTTGCAAATGTATCCAATTTGCTAATTGGGAGCTGCCAACCATTTCTTCCCTGACTATCCCGTTATTCCATAAGTGTGACCGCACTAGTGTTTGCGCCTGATGGGTTTTTTTTCTAAAAACCTAGGTGTTTAGTTCAAGAGAGTATAGGACAAGTACATATACAGTATATAAACACATCTGCATCAGCAGACAATATTGAAATAAGTAAAACTGTGGGACTAGATGCCACCAAAGGAAGTATGGAGTAGAAGAATCTTTAAGTAAGAGACAGAAAGGCACATAAGGAAGGAGGGCCCTG
Organism: Crinia signifera; assembly: GCF_055691185.1. Lineage (NCBI taxonomy): Eukaryota > Metazoa > Chordata > Amphibia > Anura > Myobatrachidae > Crinia > Crinia signifera. The sequence continues at coordinate 22,321 of NW_028142323.1, forward strand.
CTCATAAGAGTTTACATACTAAGGGGAATTATGTTTTTCATCTGCTGTGTGTCACAGCTGATGCAATATGTTTGTGAAAGATGTAACGAACCAATGTAGATATCACTGTAAATATGAATATATAGTTTGGCAATACATGGACAGGGATATTATGACAAGCTATAAACATATAACCTGCATAACAATAAGATTGCTGCTGCTTGACTTACGTTTCGCAGATGTGACTTGTTTGGTCCATAAATCTATAATGAATTTCAGCATTCTGCCAAGACCAGGGGTAGGAAATCTGGGAAACCCTTTAGTCAGGAATGTTTATCATGTTGTTAATCCCCAATCATGTATGCATACCCTCCAAAATGACCCATTCCATTAGGTACAAAATGCTCTGTTCCTGGACTTCCCTGCCAGTGGCAGTTGCAGATGTGAGCCTGCAGCACAGTCCAATATTCAAAAAGGGGAGCCACACCTACTACCACCCCAAACATCACTGTCCTGGACACACTGACAGTTGATGTGACACCCCTCTTTGAATTTTGGACTGTACTGGAGTCCAACCTCTGTAACTGCCACTGGCAGGGAAGTCCAGGAACAGAGCATTTTGTACCTAATGGAATGGGTCATGTTGGAGGGTATGTGTATGGCTACCGATCAGTGAATGGGATTGACAGATCAGATCAGCAGAACGGGGAATCGGGCCATAGCTAGCATTAGTTGTTTGGGATAACATAAGAATTACAATTGGAATTATTTGGAGAGGTAATTATATTTTGAGTGGATTTCTCTCTGCAATGTTTGTCATTGGCCTTGTAATAGTGAAAATAATGAATGTGTGATTTAAATGTCATACCCTAAAAGAGTTAACAGGAAAGTATTTCCCACACACAAGGCACTCAGATGGCATGATCCCACATATTAATGAGACAAAGAAACGTTAATGGAAGAAAGATAAAAAAAAGTGTTACAAGTTGCGCTCACTGAAAGAAAAGGCTTTTTAAAAGTCTGTCAGCACAGTAGAGGCATTGTATAGGGTGCTCTTTCCCTTCCTCTGCAATAGCTGGCACAGTTTACGTACCACTTCTCCCCTGCCAGCTGGAGGTGGCAGAGAACCAATAATAGTGTTCCTACAGCAAGATGACATGGGAAAGAAAGGACACTTTATCTATTTATTTATCTTATTTCTAACATTTTTTCTGTACAGTATTTGCTGGTGGTTTTTGTAACTCTGGAACCTGCTACCAGAAATATCTGATTAAACATACATGGGGATCATATCCCATTGTAGGGTATCCCCTTATGCGGCCTAGAGCCATACTTACAAGTCACTCCCTCCACCCGTAGGAATGTTCTTTCTTCCTTCTTTCCTTCACACAGAAAGTGCGAAGAATAATGAAATATGACATAATGCACCCCTATTAATGATTTCTGATATATCTTTGCATTGAAATTTTGGAATATATTTTTAATTTATGACATTATGCTTTTGATTTTTAATAATGTCTTTTATTTTATAAATGAGAAGTAAGACTGTAAGGATTGGTAGAATTCCCTAAAAATAATTTCACTGTGGAGTAATACTTCACCATTGTAAGGATAGAAGAATGCGTTTTGTCGCCATATGAACAGGAAACTTCTTCTAAGCACCTCTTTCCACCCCTAGTTTAAATAGTCATGTCCTGCAAAATAAATCTTGTTTGTATCATGGTGCACTTAATGTGCTCTCAGGAAGCCACGCCTCTATCCACTCAGCATCTCTTACAAAATCAATACACGTTCTTATATTGCCTGGGGCACTTTACTGGTGAGCCAGTGCATCGTCACATGTAGCGTAATATGATCTTTGGAGCACTACCATTGTTTTGTGTTTCCTAAATTTGATTATAAACTACTTTCATGTGTATATATAAATACATATATATAATCAGTATAAACATAAAACATTATAAAACCCAGGGCTGTCCCAGAAAGGAAGGGGCATGTGGTGCCCCTTCAATTACATATTGATGATGATTAGGTCATATTTTGTAAGTCTGCTTCTCTATTCATATAAAGCACCTGTGATACCTGTTTATGAGAATATACTTAAAAAAAATTAAAATATTCCTGTTTTTTTTTAATGTCCACCTAGTACTAATTTGCTTATTTTGTCTGCTAAATATCATTCCGCTGCTCTACACCTATTTGATTATGATGAGTATCTAAAGAATTACCCTGGTCATGTTTGATGAATGCTAAAGGACTCTCACCTAGGAGCACTGGGACTGATTCGGAGGCGCGTGCTCATCGCGCTGTACAGAAATCTCCCAGATTTCAGCATACTTTTTATGGCTTTTGTGCATGCACCAAATAAGGTATCTGCACACAGACAGAGGGTCTATTTCAGACCTGATCCCTCAGCTGTGAATTAGCAAGCCATGTAATTATCGATAGATTGCCCATGCCATTCGCAAGGTGATTGACATGAATCAGACGGTTGCAGATGGTAACCAGCTGTTTTCAGGGAGTGTCAGCAAAATCACATGCCCTGATGCAGCGCTGATCAGCCTAATTCTGTCAAGTAAGTCCAGGGCTATGCACAGACTGCACACACTGGAAAAATCATTTGATGATCAGCTTGCAAATGGATTTGCCGGCGAATGAATCCCGGATCCAGCCATTTGCAAGCTTGTATAGGGTGGAATTTCACTTTGGCGGGGCGGCACATACCTGATCACTGAGCTCCAAAAATTAGCAGCCGTGCGATCAGGTCTGAACCAGGCCCAGAGATCACTTAATAAGGAATGCCCTTAAGCCATGTACACATGGAGCGATTCTTCAAAGAGATTTTGACCACATCGTCAAAATTGCTTAGAAAGTTTGCCTGAATCTCCCCATGTGTACACAGCAGGCGACAGCGATGCACGGCACAGTAGCATCACTATCACCCGACCAAATAGACACGGCAGTCTCAGGTAAGAATATTCTGACTAGACACTGCAGTCTCTAATCAGCTGTATATGCGGGCTGCGGCTGGGGATGGCCGCCAGCTTATCTCTGGCAGCGACATCGCATTTTTTACTTAACCCAGCCTCCAGCCTGTGTGTACACCCCTTCAATGGAGGATTGAGAGGCAATGCAGATGTGATAATCAGCAATATAGAAGGATGTCCCCAAAATAATAAATATAACGTAATATAACATTTATTATAAAACTCATGCAAGAAAATAATCCACAAGATATTCACCTTCTAAAATACAAAGAAACACTGTAGTTATTGTAATGGCTATGGTATTCCTAAAATATTGTTTATCATATATAAATAATAATAATACTGCTATTGACAGTTGTTAGTTTGTCAAGTGGGATGCAGTTAGAATCCCGGATGTTGGAATCCCGACGATCAAAATCCTGACGCCGGAATCACAACCACCGAAATCCCGACACTTTCTCCCTCTATGGGTCTCCACGACACCCATAGAGGGAGAATAAATTAATGTGCCCAGCATAGCGAGGCACCGGGCCCGCTGCGTGGCCAGCCCATAAGGGGGGATCCACATCCCCCCAATGTCGGAATTTCGGTGGTCGGATTCCGGCGTCGGGATTTTGACTGCCGGGATTCCGACCACCGGGATTTCATACCAACCCCTGTCAAGTAATGTAGGCTTGTTCCAAAAGTGCAGCAGAAAATAAATCTTCTTATTGAAAAGATCAAGTGAGACACAGGCCTGATAATGGATTTGGTATGGTTACTTGTCTGTCTTCAGGCTGCACATTTTTTAGTTTATGTCAATGTCTCAATATATTCTGAAGTTAAAGCATAAAACATATAAACAATTGTTAAGAAAAAAGAAAATCATAGCATCATTTTCTTTAACAAAATGCTTTAAACTTGATATTATGGTATACCATCCACAAGTTTAACAATGACAAATTGAGTATTGGAATAGTGAACGATATATAATATGTGTGACGGTAGAGATAGGATCCGTTATTGTACCATATCAACCTGCGTCTATGGTAGAGATATAGTAAACAAGGTATTGCAGTAAAATATTTCACAAAAATAAAATGACATACATTAATAAAGAATACATATTAAATTGTGACTCTCTCTCAACCAATAACCACCCCCACCCCCCGCGCCCCAGTTTGTAAATGGTGAGATCATGTTGTTAGGGCAATGCTTTTTTAAACAGTTTTGCTATTAAAGACATTTCTATATTACAATATTACATGTTGGGCTTAAACATGCCAAGAAGCAGAACATTTTACAAGATGCAACATAGTAAATAAACCCAATACACTGAGGGACCATTTTTTTCCCTTATTCATAGTGTACAAAAGGGGAGGTGATTCAGGCCTATTAGCAAGGCTGCATGTATGCACATGTCCCCTGCACCCCCGTCTCTGGAATCCGCTCCCAAGTATGTGAGTGGATGTGTAAATTTACACGTCCACTCGCATGCTGAGGCACGGAGGAAAAATCATTTGATGGTCGCTCGCCATTAAACTTAAATGTAAGTCTTTTATCCACCATTGTCCGTGTGAAACTCGCTGAAGCTGTTTGCGCCCGAGGTTTGCACATGCGCATATTCACGCATGCGCAAACCCCGTCCCCAACTTTCGTGCAGGGGAGCGAATTGGCCCGCAGCGAGCGGGTCTGAATTGCCCCCAAGTTCCATCATGAGGAACTAAGTGTTGATGACTTTCCACAAGCCCTTCCAATCTTCAGTAGTCCACTGGCAATGATTCATAGCCCTGGCAAGGCTCATTTTTATTGCTGCATAAGGTTTTGACCCATTACTTGTTCCCTGAAAAAGACTTGATTATACATTTTTAGTTTTTCTTAATGTAAACTTGTTGTTATTTTTTAAACCTGTAGTTGATTCCCATTTTTATAAAACTTCCGGTTATGAATTACTGGACTCGCTTAGATTTCCGTTTTAACTAAATAATGGGGGTGATTTAAAACTTTTGATTGGTAGTGTATATCAAATTGCACTTATTGTACCTGTATTGTGCAATGTTGATTTATATTTATTTTTTTAAATGTTCTAGGAAAACCCCACCTATAAAGGGGATGCCCCAGAGTATAAATCTGGATCATCTAACACCGTAAGTTCACTTATTAGTGTTATTATATTCATTATAATAGATCTACGCTTATATTGTGCAGCGCAGTACACACCGTGTGGAATAATGCTTATTATTCATGTAATATATCAGCTAAGAATTGTAAAATAGATACAGTACCAAGGGTAAATGTGATGCAATTGGGTCATAAATATCTATATAACATATGGAGAAAGCGGCCATGTGGGCCAGGGAGTTAATAGACGTGGTGGATGTCACATAATACACTGCCCTATCACTCATAAATGAACAAAGCCTACATTCCGAAATTAACATAACTAGTGCAGCTCCCAGGTGGTCGTAAATTAATCTAAACTCTTCCATCTTAGACTCCGTAGTGCTGCCAACTCATTTTCCTATTTGCTTAGTGCTAATATTACCAAGCTGCAGAGTGTAAAGTTGTGCCTGTTTTGTAAATCAAATGGGATTGCAAAACATCTCTCTCTAGAGAAGTGTAGTTCTCAGAATGTTAAAGAGCGAGCACTTTTGGATCTCTCTTATGCTTCTCTTTTTTTTTTTGTGACCGTCTTCAAGTATATTACTCATATCATATCCAGCCTATATTTTTCAAACCTGCCTATATTTTTATATTATGCTGCCTATATTTTTCATATGCTGCCTATATTTTTTATCTTATGCTGCCTATATTTTTTATCTTATGCTGCCTATATTTTTCATATGCTGCCTATATTTTTATCTTATGCTGCCTATATTTTTCATATGCTGCCTATATTTTTATCTTATGCTGCCTATATTTTTTATATGCTGTCTATATTTTTATCTTATGTTGCCTATATTTTTATCTTATGCTTCCTATATTTTTCATATGCTGCTTATATTTTTATGTTATGCTGCCTATATTTTAATTATATGCTGCCTATATATTTATCATATGCTGCCTACATAATATAATAATAATAATATTTATTATTATTTGAATAGCTTTATTTTTCCTCTCTTGTCTGCAATTTCTGCTGCAATTCTCTTACCTTTTAATTGTTTTCTGGTTTCCTCAGTATTTCCCTAATTATTTAACACAGCCTATCCACACTCATACCATACACTTCTCACTAGATTTCTTTTCTTTTCTTGGTTTCTCCCTTCTTCATCTATCAGTTTTCATCCTCTGCCACACCTTCATTGACTACTGATGTTCTCTCAGGTAGCAAGCACTCGTCCCAATCGCAGGAATGCCGGGGAGAAGATTAAATATCGCCTTGTGGCTGTGCCTCATGGCAACGACATTGCTTCACTTTTTGAACTGGATCCCACTACCCTTCAGAAGACTGATTCATTTGTACCCAGGTAACATTATATCATGAAAAATGTTGACAGATGAAACTCAAAATGTCTAGTTTATCACCCATTCACTGTGTAATACCGTAGCTATGTGTCACAAATTTATGGGTCTCTATTTCCTGTCTGTAACCTCTGTGTAAAGTTTTACTTCCTTACATTGCCCCTGAGCTTTCCATAGGCCATAGGTCATGTCCTTGTGTCTAGTCCTCATTCCCTTTAATACGACCATTCTGAACTTTTTACAGTCTTTTGATGTATTGAAATGTTTCTTTCCTAACGTCTTTGCGTTTCTTTGCGGCAGATTGAAAATGACTGCAGGCCGGGAACATTACAGTTACAGTCACCATTTATATTGATCTGTAGATATTTAAAATCTTAACACCCGTAGATCATGGCTAATTAGTAACCCATCTGGTTCTATCCATTTGCAAGATATATTCTCCATAAAAGTGTATTTAATGGTTGCCTGAAAAATCTGGTTGCAGTTATGCATGTAGTGATGGAAAACATCTGCTTATTGGATCCCATGACAGGACTGTTGGCTGCTAGTATAGGGCACTTATTTTCGCTGCACTGTACATTGATTCTGGAGAGGAAATAATCACTTTGCACTTGGTGCTGTATGTTGTTTACTGGTTTAGAACCGCTCGTACCTGTCCCTTTGCCAGAAAAAGAACACCTACTGTAAAAATAGGTTTGCCCAACCTGGGTCTTTCAGTGCCCGCTGTGTCTCAGACAGCAGCCTTGGTTTATAATGTATTATGCAGCTCTGATGTGCTTTGAGGGTTTCCAAAGCGATATTTTAGGCTTGTGGGAATGCACTTTTGTCCGCTTATCATGATATATATGAATGTTATTGCACTGTATATCTGGCTCAAATGTTACCTATAATTTTCCAAATAAGAAAGAAACTAAAGTGCCATTATATGGCTACATAGATTGATGTTGCAATAAGTCATTTACCAGTCCAATAATACAAGGATTCTGGGAAAGTGGTAAATTTGTGTTTATGAGACAGGGACTAACGAGAACATTTGGCCACAGGTGGTACAGTTACATTGCAGTACCTTGGCCCAGCAATCAGCTGTTATTGATGTCATTGATAATGTATTGTGTTTTACTGAGCATTTGAAACAGAAATAAATAATATGTGTGTTATTTAGGAACTCGTTTGTGAGGCTGAGGCATTTGTGCACTAACACTTGGATTCAGAGCACGAATGTCCCCATTGATGTAGATGAGGAACGGCCCATACGTCTCATGGTAAATGGATATGGAAGGAAACTGGGGATGAATGGCATTTGTATACCTTCAGTGAATATATAGGCTTTCTAAAAATGAAATAGTATTTACAGTACATACTGTATATTTGCATTCATGTAGTCTTACATACATAGCTTCTCGTAGTACTCAATTCTGCTATCCTGCTTAATGTTTACTATTATAATGGGTAAAACTATTACGTTCAAGGGCTGCCAGTCTCAAGATATTATTGTTGTTTGGGCCAATTATACTGAATAAATAACTTTCTGTCTAAGATTTAAAAATCTGCGAGAATATAAGTAAGAGGGTAATATAACGAGGGCTAATCTGAAGGATGGCAATTTATCCTACCAAAAAAACATGGTTTCTTCTAGAGCAGTCCTCTTGCAGGATACATTGTTTGCTATACATGTAGATAGTGGTCTAACTGATGTGTAACATTATAGATTGTGAAGGTGTTTAAAGGTGGCCATACACTACTGTAATGTATCGCAGCAGTGTATGGCCATCTGACCCCCCCTTGAGCCACCCAGGACCTATGTATCGCATGCGGTCCTTTCACATGTGATATATTGCGTGCGACCCCGTTCTTCGCTGACTGTAGGTGGGTCTGAGCAAGTCGCGACCTCCAGATCACATCCGACGTGAACAGGACTGCGCATCGGATCGGATGTCAAACACATATGATTTGGGCCAATTTCTCTGCCCGATCCTTTGGTCCAAATCGGACTAGTGTATGGGGCCATTAGACACTAATGGTGAAAGCCATTTTACATTTTTATCTATACTATTATAATACTCTTATTACCACTATTGCTTTTCTGACCATTTTTGTTATTTAAACTTTGGTGATTTTGTCCTAATTAATCTAATACCTATGTATCTCTGCTCAGCTGGGTACTTGCCCCACTAAAGAAGATAAGGAGGCCTTTGCCATTGTGTCTGTTCCTGTGTCTGAGATTCGTGACTTGGATTTTGCTAATGATGCAAGTACAATGCTGGCCCATTTTGTGGAGCGTCTGAATGACGGATTTATAAGCCAGAATGACCGCAGGTAGGACAATATTGTTCAGACTAATAACAGCAATAGCAGTCAGGAGTTACATTATTATCATTTGCCAGAAATTTGTTCTCTGTTAAGACCCGAGCCCCACAATTTCTGATGGCAGCCCTGCTGGCCAAACTGAGAAGTAAGTATTTTACTTGGATCAGACTTGATTTAACAGGGTGTAAAACAGGTCATTCACAGCTCACTAATAAGGAGTATTTCAAGATAGATTAATTTCACTATACCATTGTTTTTTTTGTCCCTAACATATAATTCTTTGGTATGTGGGCAGAACAAGTAGATTGTAATGAGTGTTGTCAACTTTAAGTGTTTTATAATGTCAATATGGAATACATTAGATTAGATTTCATTTTTGAAAATATGCAAATACCTACTATGGTCATATTCATGTTATACTCCACGCAGGATCTGAGGGGCAGATTTATTAAGCTCAGTGAAGTGATAAAGTGTCTGCTTTTTATCACCGGCCAATCAGCTCTTAACTGTGAAGTTACAGGCTTGGTTTAAAAAATTACTGGTAGGAGCTGATTGGCTGGTGATAAAATCCAGCCACTTTATCACTTCACCGAGGTTAATAAATCTACCCCTGAGTTAGGCCATGAGTAATCTGCCTTAAGCTTTGCTTCATTTTTCCATAAATTAGCAAGTATGCTTAGTAAATTGGTTTGGAGGAGTATGAGCGCACCTGGGCTGCAGGGTATATAAGCATTGTTAGTACCTTATAATCCAGTAGTATTGTTTTTCTTTATTAAATATAATACTTGAAGTGTGCATTGAGCAGTATATAGTAGAAATAGACTGTGATGCACAGTCTATTTCTACATTTGATTCCGATGCTATGCAATGGCATCGGGTGCTGCAAAGCACAGTGCAATTTATACTACAGTATGTGCTATGCGATTTTGACTATATAGTCAAAATCTGTAGCGCAAATCGCACCATGTGTACACAGCAATAAGCTACACCTACAGATTTATCTTTCCAATCTGTCTGGAAAACACTGGAAAATAGACCAAATGATTGTTTGGATAAATTTGCTAAATCAAATGGATTAAAGTAAAGGCCCCCATACATTAGCCTGACTTGTCCTAGGGACAAGTCGGACCTGATTTTCCCCGGCAGCTCCCCGGGAGGGATACACACGATTAGGCACTTGATGTGCCAAGTTTTGCATATGATAAATCGCCAATGCGCATGGTAAGCTGTCAAAGAGGCAGCTGGCGCTGGAGAGCCAGGCAGGGGACACAGAGGCAGCGCGCGGGGGTACGCCGGTGAACCGACGAGGGAGCTGGGCAGGAGGTTCGGGGACTCGCTCTGCAAGGGAGGAAAAATAAAAAAACATTACAAATGAATGGGCAGCCAGTGATTGCCAATCAGCAATTGGCTGAGAGAGCTCTCAGCCAATCAGCAATTGGCTGAGAGTGCTCTCAGCCAATCACTGGCTGCCCATTCATTTGTATTGGTTTTTATCTCCTTGCAGCTGCAGAGTGAGTCCCCGATCCTCCTGCCCAGCTCCCTCGTCGGTTCACCGGCGTACCCCCGTGCGCTGCCTCTGTGTCCCCTGCCCGGCTCTCCAGCGCCCGCTGCCTATTTGACAGCGTACCATGCCCGGCTCCCCCCCCTGCAGGTCCCCAGCATCTGCCGCCGCTGACTCTGTCCGGCTCTCCGGCGTCCCCCGCTCGCTGCTACTGCCCGCCTCTCTCACTGCCCTCGCAGTGTCCCCCGCCCGCTGACCCTGCTGCCCGGAGGCTGCACATACGATTTAGGAAATCTTATGTGGAGTCGGTCCAACTGCCCGACTCCGATCCAATGCGCACGGGACCGCGCATCGGATCGGAGGGGATGTTTAAACATGCGATTTGGGCCGATTTCATGGCCCGATTCATTCGAATCGGGTGAAATCGTGCCCAAATCGCATAGTGTATGGGGGCCTTAAGTTGTCTGAATGCCCAGTGTTTGTTTTCCAGTCAGTTTTAGAGCAAATGATTGATTGTCATACTCTATGCTCCCATATGTTACCGGATTTTTATTCCCTCCAGACAAATTGGACAAATAAATCTTTAAGTTTGCAGCTCAGCTTTATGGGGCCTTCACACGGAGCGATTTTAGGGCATTTTCTAAACAAAATAACTAGATTGTTTAGAAAATGCACCTACATTGCGATGCGCAGTCCCCGTGTCGCTATTGCCCGGCGATTATTATCCAGCATGCTGGATAAATCTATTTAATTGCCATGCAGGGCCAGTGTTCTCACCGGAGAACATTGGCCATGGCCGATCGCTCAGCACACAGCGCAGACACATCGCCATGTGCTGAGCGATCTTGCGGAACGCTCAGCAAATATCCCCATTAACATGGTTCCCTCTTAAATACCTATTATGTGGCTTGTGGCTACAATGTAACATAGGAAACAGATTATCACCTCTTTCTTAAAACAATGTATAGATTTCTATATCTGATACTTTTAAAGACAATCCAGATCCGAGTACAACACTTTCAGGAATACATAGGTTCAGCTGTGTATAGAAAAATAAGTGTACGCAATATATAGCTTCAGTTTCACATTAGGGGCCAGATGCGCTAAGCTTCAAAAGTGATAAAATGGAGAGTGATAAACCATCAGCCAATCAGCTTCTACCTGCCATGTCACAGACTGTGTTTGAAATATCTCAGACAGGAGCTGATTGGCTGGTTGTTTATCACTCTCCAGTTTATCACTGTTGAAGCTTAGTGCATCTGGCCCTATGTGGCCTAAACACGTAGCAATTTGAGAAAGTGCCCCTACATCACTCTGTGTGTAGGGGCCATAGCAATATGGATGCACGTCCCCCGGTGGTGCTGGCTATTAATTGGTCAGGGCAGTGTTCTCACCAGGGAACACTGACCCTGACAGATTGCACAGCACTCAGCGCCGACACATTGCTGTGTGCTGAGCGTTCTGAGCGATCTATCACTGCTCAGCAAATCTCTACGTGTGTAGGCCTCTTTAGTGTTGGTGGGAACTGAAAGCTGCTACAGTGTTACTTACTTTCTGGCAGGAAAATAGAAAAAGTGCTGAATTCTGCTATAATAAAGAGTGTATTGGGGTGGTCCATGCATACCACTCCTTATTTATTTAAGTTTATTAATAGGATGTGTAAGATAAATACCACCTTTTATCAGAGGCTGATTCTAATAGCTATTCAGTGTATTGTTAAGCAAATCCTTATCTGCTCCGTGCACATTTATGATGTAACAATGAGCATCCGTTTGCTACACAAACACAGATATCAGCATGAACCTGAACAACCCTGCAGATGGGAGACTGCTAATGCTCCATGTCATGCATTTAGTGCAGCCTGGTTTTACATAGATCATGTTTGTGCACAGATCATAATTCATCTAGTTAACTAGTGTGAACTTTGTACAGTGTGTGTGTTATGTGTATGTGTGTATATGTATATATATATATATATATATATATATATATATATACACACACACAGTATATAAGCAGTAGTATTGGAGCAGTGCGTTCTTCACTGATGAAGATTATTACGGTACATGGCACTGTGGAGGGTGTTGGATATAATTAGGATGTTCTTGCCCCGAGGTTGTGTTTCTAGTCTAGTCCTGTTGAGTGTACAGGATCCCTACATGTCTGCTAGAAATTGTGTCTGCTGATCCTTCTATGAATGGTAAAAATTCTTTATTGTCCACACCCCAATGACTTCATCCCTGCTGTCTGGGACATGCATATTCTTAATATGTGCACGCAGAATAAGGATTAACTAGAACATAACCTATTTGCTTCTGCAGTATCCATTGGCTTTATTTAATCTCTAGCTGTTGCTGATCTCATTGCACTCACAAGATATTTAGCTTCTTTACAGATTTTCTTTGATGTTACATACCTTAAAATAAAGCATTCTTTATAGCTGTGTTGCACAATAAACAGTATTGTATGTTTTCATATCTGGGTAAATTTTATTAATCTGTCTGTCTTGTACAGTTTCACACTTATTGGGAAATATCATCTGTATCCGACAATATTTGGTCGAATTGACCTTTGGCCTATTCGATATTGGATCCATTATTCTGACTGTCGGAATGGATTCCGACAGTCAGAAACTACCTGGATTGGCGATAACCACTGATAGTAAAAAATGGAAATGGGTGCGAATAAAGTCGAATCTGCTTGAGGAGATTCCCTGGCCATTACCGATGGCCGATATTTCCACCTGTCAGAAATATCAGCCAACACTGAATACCCCCCTTAACAGAACTTGACACCAATATATTCTGACAACTGGGTTATAAATACTGGCCAGTTTATGGAATAAATATGAATGTTAATGTTTTGGGAAAAGAACAGCAGTGTGTGGGTCACATGGGGAGGGGGGGGGGGTGTTAGGGTGGTTGTGGTTAGATGGAAGAAGCCATCTGCTCACAGATATTAGATCATTTCTGGAGAAGACTGTTAAACAATGAGAGGCCAGTCATTTCTCAATTATTAGCTGCAGCATCCGAACACTTTAAAAATACAGTATTCTCTGCTTTATGGCTAGAACGTACTAGTAGTCTATGTAATCATATTATAAACAGAGGACTGTGGAATTTTTGCTCTGATGCACTGGGGGGGCAGATGTACTAGAGCTTGGAGGGAGATAAACTACCAGCCAATCAGCTGTCATTTATCAAACACAGCCTGTAACGTGGCAGTTAAGAGCTGGTACTTTATCTCTCTCCACTTTATCAAGCTTTAGCACATCTTCCCGTCCGGACATTAATGGTTTTGTATTATCCAGCTATGTTATATGCTATCCATCAATGACTAATAATCTATCTGGCATCCACACAGCAGGGATTATTAGGAAGTTGTTATGTAATGAGAATATATTTTAAAGATGAGAGTTTTTTTTTTTTTAATACAGTTACCACACATTTTATTCGCACCTGATGGTCAGGCTGATGGATGAGTGGGAGGGTTGAGTTGGGATGTGGGAGGTCTACATGAAGTCTGGATACATCAGGCAGTGGGCAGGACTAGGTGTAAAGTTATACTGCAAGATAAAGATAGGCTTTGGGAGATTTTTTTTATGTTCAGGTGAGGGGATAAGGGGGCATACCTCCCAACATGACCCACTCTAGGAGGGACACAATGCTCTGCTCCTGGACTTTTTTCTTAATGTATGATTACCTTCATCTGTCTTGAACAGGTTAATTGATAAGAAAGGTGCTTCAATACAGGTGATGGCATTCATACATTAAGATGGAAGTACATGACCAATGCATTGTGTCCCTCCCCGAGAGGGTCATTTTGGGAGGTATGGGGGGGGGGGGGGGTAGTAATAGTCGTTGAGATGCTGATGTCAGGGTCCCACAAATAGTCCTGGCAATTCTGTTGATTCAGCGCAGTGCCGGAACCAGGATGCCAGATTATGTTATAGCATAACAGTATTGTCAGCACTGGCTTCTGTGCGTGCCCGAGTGGTGCAGTTCTGGATTGTGCCATCTAGTGGCCGCTAGCACACATAACACTTGTTTTACCCCATAGAGGTAGGGAGCAGTGATAGTATTTTATTATATAGGATAGCTATGTCTTCACTATTTAGCTGGATGTGTCAGCTGTGATTACACTATTGATCTGTTATCACACTCCTCTATTCATCTAACCAAAAGACCTGTGCTGGTCCCTTCCAACTACAAACTCAAGTCCCCAGTGCTGGAATGGTTTGTAGTCTGTGCATTGACAGCATGTGCAGTGTGAATTTATGAAGTACAAACCACATAGCCGGAGCCATAGCTCCACCCAGTCAGTACATAGAGTATATTAAAAATGGCCTGTCATTGTTTAAACCTCTTCTTCTGAAATGTTCTAATACCTGAGTGCAGATGGCTTCTTCCATCAATGCACAACCCCCCCATCCCGCAAAAAAAGAGCGAGGGGATTACCATGATAAACTGCCAAAGTACAATGTAACACCCTGAATGTCCATGAGAGCTGCAATGCTGGCACCATGTTTTCTGAGTGAGTAATCACAGATGTGGAAGAGAAACACCCTGAATGGACATGAGAACGTGAGTGAGTCAAAGTAAGAAAACGGTTGTTACGCCTCGTTAGCGCTCCCAAATGGTCTTGGACTGTCAATCATGGAAAATAAAATAAAACTTCACTGCGAGTGGCATAACAAAGATGTTGCGCGTCTGCGCATGCGCAGGCAGGTTTCTGCGCATGTGCTGACGTATGGTGCATGCACCCATGGTGAACTTTCGGTTCGACGGGTGTACGCACCCATGACGGCTTGTGGGGGGCGGAAAAGGGCGGGGGCGCCGGGCTGCCTCATTACCATATGAGAATGCCCAGCGTTCCATGGGCGTTCTCCTGAGAATGCTGGGCGTTCTCATGGTAATGAGGCCGTGCCACAGGAGCTGGGGGCGGGCAGATGACATCACCGTAGCCTGCACGCATATGTAAGTAACTTAAAAGTCACATTTGTATGCGTGTACCTTCCACATCTTTTGATGGTCGCCGACCATCGAAAGATGTGGGAGGTTACCCGCAGGCATACGAATGGAAGTTTATGCTAAACATCCATTCGCAGCCTGTGCGGGCAAAACCGTGCTGCGAGGGGGGGGGGGTGTTCATTCGCCAGGCGGGGTTTGGTGGATTTGCAAGGTTGCGCATTCACAGCCTTGCGAATTAACCAGAATAACCCCCTTTGTTTCATGATTTGAAACCTTGTAATATAGTTGTATTTCATGTGTTAAATGTATTAAATGCAAGATTTGGCAGTACGGACGGTGTGATGGTTAGCATTACTGCCTCACTGCACTGAGGTCGTGGGTTCGATTCCCACTGTGCGGAGTTTGTATATTCTCCCCGTACTTGCATGGGTTTCCTCCAGGTACACCGGTTTCCTCCCGCATTCCAAGAATATACTGGTAGGCTAATTGGCTCCCAACAAATTAACCCTAGAATGTCTGTGTGTGCATGTACATGTGGTAGGGAATATAGATTGGAAGCTCCACTGGGGCAGGGACTGATGTGAATGTTCAAATATTCTCTGGAAAGCGCTATGTGTGTGCTAAATAAGAAACGGTTAATAATAAGATAAGATACCTCATTGAAATATAAAAATATCCTGAATTACAGAATAATCCGTAATACTTCTGGTCCAAAGCATTTTGGACTCAACCTGTAATAAAAATTATAAAAAAGAAAGGATTTGAACTGCGCTTTGAGGAAAGAAGTACCACAGTAAAATTGAAACAATTTATTACCTAATACAATGACACGCTAAAAAATGATAACATGAAAGACATAATAAACATTTAAAATACGCTAAAAATAGCAATTTAATTGGTGCAAGCCATGATTTATAGTTGTCAGAAATCGCGGTGTGCTTTTGCATCTGCAACCGCGTCCACATTCCTTGCCCGCACACTGGTGCGTCCTGCGGCGCAGGTTCCTGTCCTGCGCTGTCCCTGGGTATTCTCCATGACAAGATCTGGGTGACATCACTCTGGAATCTGGTCAGCGTCCCATGTAGGGTTACCACCTTACCCCTTTAATTCCGGACACATATTAATTACACAGGTTCTGTGGCTGGCTGACTTCAAGACTCCATTTCACCTGATTTTAATGTGATGTGTCCAGAATTAAAGGGGAAAGGTGGTAACCCTAGTCCCATGCCGTTCCATGCTGCATGGGCACTGCCACTCCAATGGATTCTCCATGACCTTGTTACCTTGACCTGTGCACTATTCCATGTGATCAAGGTGTGCACAGGTACTTTCTGGACTTAATTGGTGCTGCAACTGGCAACCAATCACAGAGGAGCAGAGGGTATATAGCTGAGACCTCTGGCCCATTTGCCCTGCCTTGAACAACTAGTCATGTGCTACCAGGAATCAGCGTTCTAGGCTCCAGGTTCCCTTGTTCCTGAGTACCTGTGTTCTTGAGTAATCTGCTACAGCTGCTGTTGATACCTGAAAGCTCCCTGGACACCCTTCACCTGCCAGGTCATCGTCCAGCTGTTTATTACATCTGCAGTTCTCCAGAGGAAGAAGCTAGAGCTCTCCAGCAACTGCCAGCAAGTTTGCATTGCCCTTAAAGGGCCATAACCACCTTCAACTCCCAAGTCAACACAGGCGTCAACACTTCGTACAAACCCAGCAGTTCCCAGACTGCCGACATTCCAGCAGTTCCCAGACTGCCGACATTCCAGCAGTTCCCAGACTGCCGACATTCCAGCTGTTCCCAGACTGCCAACATTCCAGCAGTTCCCAGACTGCCGACATTCCAGCAGTTCCCAGACTGTCGCCATTCCAGCAGCTTCCAGGCCATCCATCAGTTGCGGTTCTCCATACCTACACCCGTGCATCTCAACGACCAGACACTCACAGTCCTTTGCTGGGCCAGTCAGGTGTGGGAACTCAGGTGAGAAGGCCGCGACCTCGCCACCAAACAAAGCAGAGTCTAAACCTCCTTGCGAGGCTCCCGGGTGAAAACCGTTTTGGTGTTGGACTCCGCGCCTCTGATCAGAGTCACGTCAATTCCCCACTTGGCTGCGTCCGCAGTACCCGTGTCTTATGAACTCTCCATACCTCAAACCACCTGTTTTCCAGTACACAGCATCCTCCACTGGCTCACTGCTGCTGCTGTCGGGTACACCGGTGACCCCAGCCCTGACGATAGTGTAACTACACTTTAATAAGGTGAGAGTTGAAATTTGTAGAAAAAGCACCACACTAAGCCTTCTTTTTAATGGAACCTGTTCCTATTGGACTCCGATGGACAAAGTGAAAAGTTTTTTAGGTGGACAGTTTTTAACACTCACGTATCCGGGATGGCTTCCACTACTGCGTGCAGCAGTTAAAGTGATCCCCTTTAGAGTGAGGATGGCATACTCTCCTCAAGTCGACTTTAGATGGCCCAAAATTTGGCGATGTCCACTTTAAATCCTGGTTTACAGTAGGTATCCGATGGAAGAGATATTGTAATCCACATTCCACAATGGGAAGGGAAGAGTGGGGTGCTGTATGCCTGTAGGATTTGTCTGGATTAATATACTTTCACTGTATATTCTAGTATATTAGTATATACTGTATATTAGTTTTTGGTATTGTCCAAATGATGTCTAAAATGCAGTTTTCTGAGTTTTGACCGCATTTTTTACTTTGCTGCATCTCACCCAATAAGTGGAAAAAGAATATTCATGATTAAATGAAGCTGCTACAAAAATGCCATAAAGATAATTGCTCAAATACTGATAATGTACTCACCCAAAAATAAATGTAATCCTGTATGTAATTTATCTTGAAATAAAGCTTTTTTTGTTGGAGCACAAGATTATTTAATTGTGAAATTCCATGTCTTTAAATTTGCTATAAATGTTATGCTCGTTATACTAGATTGGGTTCAAATTGTTCAGGGTTAAAAGTTCTTATCCTACTTCCAAGCTTATTTTAAATTTACAGCTTGCCTGTCCTACATACACTAACCCACAGGGGAATCTACAGCTTAGATTACAGGATGGCTTACTGTGCGTCGTTAACCCCACTAATGATTGAAAAATAATGACAGGAAAGTTCCGTCCCAAGAAGTGGCTAATATTTGCTTAAAACTGGTTCCCAATTTTAGATTTCACTAGTAAATCACTTGTGTTATTGCAGCTTTTGACTGCAGAGTGTGATGAGTTGCCATAGCAATTATCATACACAGGATCCCATTGTGAAATACACACATTTTTAAATAAACTGTAGTATTAATTAAAAAAAAAACAGTTGGGACATACACACAGGGAGTACTACATCACAGCCACCACAGCCATGCTCTGGGGCTCCTCATATTGGCAGGGTCTGTCACTGCCGCCCTCGTTGACCCCCTGCCACCAGGCCTGAAACACTAACCCTCCATCTAGTTTCTATCTCACAACCCAACCTTAGAACTTTCCTCCAGACAGGGCAGCCATTTGGGGGGAAGGGTGGGGGGGGGAGTCTATAAAGTGTACGGTCACATTTCCCTTTTAGCAGTGTTGATGATGAGTAGTGCAGCCTGTGCTGCAGACAGAGGCCACACCATGCGCGCCAGGTTTTCAAGAAACCGGAGGGGGGCCCTGCCTATTTTGTCAGTCCTGGGCCCCAGGATCCTCCAGGGAATATGACTGTTGAGATCTTGCTGTCGGTCTTTTGACTGTTGGTATCCCAACTGCCGTGATTTTTGCCTCATCCTTTTAATTTGTAACTAAACTGTTTATATGGGTGCCGGATGATGCTCCGACAGTGGCGATCCTGACAGTTAGTGTCCCGACTGCCGGAACTCCGACAGGGGGGATACCAACACACAGGGGCTTTTCTTCCTAGTGGGGGTCCACGACCCCCATAGAGGGAGAATAGAACCTGTGGTGAGCATAGCAAGCCACCAGGCCCCCAGCGTGGCGAGCACAGCTAGCCCGCAAGGGGCCTCTTTGCGCTCGCCCCTCTGTCGGAGCACTGCCAGTCGGGATCCCGACGTTGGGATACTGACTGTTGGGATCCCCGCTGTCGGAGGCACATACCAAACCTGTTTATATTGCCAGCTAAAGCTCTTTTGCAATCAGTATATTTTATACTTTCTCTTTCATAGATTTGCCATCAAACTTTTAGAGGATTTGGTTTACTTTGTGGTGGATGTTCCCAATAATGGTCAAAATGTATTAGAGATAGTCATTACCAAGCCCAATCGAGAGCGGCAGAAGCTTATGAGGGAGCAGAACATTCTTAAACAGGTTTGTAAAATGAGCAATGAAATGGGGTGTATTCCTCAGCCCTATTAACTGATAATAAATATATGGCTTTTTGTGCCAATTTTACTATATGTGTTTTACTTTCTCAATATAAATTTCTACAGATAAATGTTTAATGTAGTTTTTTCTGTGATGGACATTATTTCATTGCCTGTGTTGGTTTTGCTTTAGATCATTTGTTACTTAATCTTTTTTTTCTATTGTTCATCCATCCCAGGTATTTGGTATACTGAAAGCTCCTTTCAAAGATAAAGGTGGTGAGGGGCCCCTGCTTAGGCTGGAGGAGCTCTCTGACCAGAAAAATGCCCCTTACCAATATATGTTCCGAATCTGCTATCGAGTTCTGCGTCATTCTCAGGATGATTACAGGAAGAACCAGGTATGCAGACATCTCTGGAAAAGGCGTTTTTATTGCTCCTTCATCTTAATGCACTAATAATATGATTTGGAAATATATATATATACTGTATATACGTTTTCAAAAATGCATATACATAGTAACATAGTAATTAAGGTTGAAAAAATACGTTAGTCCATTGAGTTCAACCTATCTTTGTATTCTAGTGATTCAAGACCTTTTACTAGTTTAGTAGCCCTTCTCTGTACCTGTTCTAATTAATTTATGTCCTTTTTAAGGTGTGGTGCCCAGAGTTCAAGACCGTATTTCAAGTGTGGTCTCACCAATGCCTTGTAAAGAGGCACTATGGCATTCCTTGAATCCATTCCCCTTTTAATGCATGTCAGTGTCCTGTTTGCTTTTGCTGCTGCACTTAAGCAGTGTGCACTATTACCCAATTTATTGTCTATGATGACCCCTAAGTCCTTCTCCACTGCAGAATTCCCTATATTAACTCCATGTAGCCTATGAGTAGCTTCATTTTTGTTCTCATAATGAATTACTTTACATTTTTTAACTTTAAACTGTATTTTCCACCTTTCCGCCCATCTTTCAAGTTTAATTAAGTTGCTTTGTAGTGTATCCACATCCTCTCTTGAGTTAATTTCCTTAGTCAATTTCGTGCCGCCCGCAAATATTACAATCTTATTCTCTCTGTCACTAGCTATATTAATATTTAATACACTAAACAAGGTGGAACCCAATTTTGAACCTTGCGGGACTCCACTTTGGACCTTAGCCCAGCTGGAATGTATGCCATTTACCTCCACTCTCTGTCCCCGATTGTACAGCCAGTTTTTAATCGAATTACAAATTTTATCTCCTACCCTTACCTAGTTTTAATAATAACCTTTTATGAGGCACCATTTCAAAAGTGAAATTAAGAAGTACTACATCAACAGATTTTCCTAAGTACACCCCAGTACTTAGTATCCTATTTAGTATTTCGTCAGGGCCATGAGATTTGTTAATATTTAGGTCCTGTAATCTATTTTTTGACTATTTCCTCACTAAACTTAAACTAAAGACTTGACATTAGATTTTGACTATATAGTCAAAATCACATGCAGATCGCATGCAAATCACATGCAGATCGCACAGGTATTTTACCTTGCGATCCTGATGCCCGCTCCCGGGACAGCACAAATTGAAACCCAGATAGACAGGGCAGCAATGACTATATAGTGCAAATCTAATGTAGATAGCATAAATTGTATGTAAATAGTACAGAGATAGCAAAGATTGCATAGCAATTTGAATCTTAAGGGAATCTCACCGTGTGTACACACCAATACAGTTTGGGAGCAATCAAGATCTGAGCATTCAATCTGTGGGAGAATCTCTGAAGAGTCTTCCCTTGTACATACAGATGCAAAAAATGAATTGACTATTTCCGCTTTCTTTTTTTCTTCTATTACCAGGGTACCCTGCTTATTTTTTAGTGTGCCAATATTTTCCTTGCTTAACCATTTATATAACTGTAGAATTTTTTGGGATTAGATTTGTTATTTGCAGCTATTTTTAGTTCGGTCTCTAATTTAGCCATTTAGATTGTATTTTTACATTTCTTATTACATTGTTTATATATGGCAGATGATTTGGGTGTCCCATCTTGTTTAAACGCTCTAAATGCCCTCCTTTTTTAGCCATTTCAAATTTGACTTTGCTGTTAAGCCACATAGGTTTCCTTTTGACCTTTGTTCTTTTATTTACCCTAGGAATAAATTTATCAGTGCCCTCCTGCAGTATTTTTTTTTTAAGTTTTTCACCTTAAATAACTATTTCCAGTTTGCATTCCTTAAACGTATCAAAGTTTGCTTTTCTGAAATTTAAGGACCTAGTTGCTCCAATATAATTATCTTTGTTAAAATTTTAATCAAACTTGATTATATTGTGATCACTGTTCCCTAATGTCTCCCTTATGGTTATGTCAGAAAGAATGTCCCCATTGTTGCTTATCAGAAGATCCAGGAAGATCCAGAATATTATTATTTCTAGTTGGATTTTTAATAAATGTATACAAATAGTGGTCATTCAGGGCATCCAATAAAATATTTCCCTTAGCGGTACTACTTGACCGAGTTTTCCAGTTTATCTCTGGGTAGTTAGTCCCCCATAATAATAATGGGGCAGATGTATTAATCTGCCTATAACGTTTGGCGAATAACGATTCCCGCTTTGCCAGCATAACGTGGAGAAGCGGGCAAACGTTATAGGCAGATGTATTAACCCCATCCCAGCTGATAAGGAGAGCCGTTATCCCCAGCGTGAACGGCTCTCCTTATCGTCTCCCTCGCCGCCCCGCACATGCGCACTCGCCGTCCTCCCACCTGGCCGGCTTTCTGGGCATGCACGAGATCTCGCTAAAACCGCGAGATCTCCAGCGCAGCCCAAGCCAGACGCAGGGCTAGCATTGTCACCATAGTGGGGGATAGGACAACGCTAGCCCCTGAGCTGGCGAAGAGGCCGGGGCGAATTAACGCCTTGAAGGCTGTTAATACATCACCCCGGCCGTTAATCCCTGGGGGGGATTACAGGGACAGCCCCATCGAGCGTAACTCGGCAGGCTGTCACTAGCGCACGTTAGGTGCGCTAGTAATACATTAGGATAAACGTAATCCCCCCGAGTTAAGCAGCGTTAAGTGCATTTTTGCACTTAACGCTGGTTGATACATCTGCCCCAATGTCCCCTAAGCTGGCCGCTTTTCCCACCTGTAGCAAGAGGTCTTTTTCCTCCTCCATATTTCTGTTGGGTAGTTTATAACACAACCCTTCTATAAGTTTATTAGCCCCTTTATTGTTAGCTGGGATTTCTGCCCATATTGTTTCTACTGTTTCGATTGTGCTCTCGTATATTTCTTCCCTTATGTATGGTTTTAAGGATGGGTTAACATATAAACATACCTCCCCCCCTTCTACCTAGTCTATTTTTTCTAAACCGACTGTAACCTTCTATGTTAGACTCCCACTCATGTGATTCGTATCGCCAAGTTTCGCAATACCTATGAAATCAAAACCTTCCTCCAAAACTAGGGTCTCTAGTTTACCCTTTTTACTAGTTAAACTCCTAGCATTCAGTGACCATTCAGATTTCAGGTCACGTTTTTCCTTCACCCTCGTCGTGTCACCTGTTTTTGTTGCAGAAGGTTCCTGAAACGATAAGTCAGTATTACAGACAATACTTGTATTTGGTTGTGCGATTCTCCTACTCCTGTCGTATACCTTACTCCCCTCTTCCTCACTTCCCCATGCTCCTCAACAATGTAGCTGTCTTTTCCCTTTATCCAACACTCATTTATTGGTCTATGGTTTCTTACTATTCCCTCCCATCAACCGCCTACTTTAAAATCTCCTCCAGCTTTCCCACCATTGTACCCCAAGTACCGCTGCCTCCTCGTTCAGCTGCAATCCATTGCGGCAAAAGAGATGATGCCCGACCGAGATGTCCACCCAGTTTTCTAGGAACTGAAATCCCTCCCTCCTGCACTAATCCTTGAGCCACACGTTTACCTTCCATAATCTCCCCCTGCCTCCCGGTGCTAGCTCATTGCACAGGCAGTATTTCTGAGATTAATATCTTAGATGTCCTCACCCTAAGTTTATTTCCTAGATTCCTAAAGTGTTTTTTGCCGACATCCCATCTACCACTGACTTTGTCGTTAGTGCCAACATGCACCAAGACTGCTGGGTTTTCCCCAGCCCCACCCAATAATCTATCTGCGCCATGACATACCGGAGCACCCAGGAGATAACAGACTACGCTTATCGCTGTCCCCATGTGTACAGATTGCCCTATCCACTTTCCTAATAATTGAGTCCCCTATCACCACCGCTGCCTTGGGCCCTTCCTCTCTGAATTATCCTGCCTGCTAGAGGGGTTATTCCTCTGGTTGCTAGAGTAAACCTACCCGGCCAGTTCCCCCAGCTTCTTGCTCACAACCATAGTTTTGGCGTATCTACTAGGGTTTGGTAACTCAAAGCTTGCTTGTTGCTTCCTCTGTTGTCTATTTTCTCTAGATCCCCTGTTACCCAGCTAACAATCCTCTCTTCCTCTTCTGACTTAGTCTGGGCCCCCTGTTCCTCTACTGCAGAGACAGTAAGCTGCAAATTCCGCTATCATGCCAAACAGCTCTTCTTGGCACGCCAGAGGGGTGATTCATGTTGGTTCACTAAGCAGTTGTCTTTAGCTGCTTAGCGAGCAGGCTAACGCCGCCAGCTAGGTGAATGAACACCGGCCCCTCGCCTCTGCTATGCAAATGTGTGTGTATTCTCACACATCCATTTGCATGCGATCGTATGGCCACAAAATAATTAGATGGTTGCAGACCATCAAATAATTTTTTAGCCGTCAGTCTGGACTGAGTTTTATTTGCTTTGCTAGTGTCAGAGAATGGGGAGGGCGCACGCCCAGTGTAGGCTTCGACCCACCTTTATTCATATGGGGATGCCCAGCACTTTTCTGGGTGCACCCACCGTTTTTGACGGCATGCCCAGGAAATGCTGGGTGTCCCCATGCGCCAGCCCGTTGTGAACCGCTGCCTACTCCGTTGTCTGTGAATGCATTAGTGACTGTGATAGTCAACGAAGGTGTTCACACAGCGACTCTGCACAAGCGTATGTTCGCCGATATGCATGCGCAGAGCCTCACCATTGGTCCCTGGACCAAATGCGGCTCTTAGTGGGCTTATATGAATCAGCCCCATCACCATAATACTTGGCAAGTGCCTTTTTAGCATCTTTTGCACCTGAATTTGTCTTGGTCACAGTGTGATGCGACAAAATTGCTTCCCAATACTGCACTTGATAATTTGATATGCAACAGTTGTATATCTGCGCCTGAGTGTAAACTGAATATGTAGCAGTTCTGCTTTGTATATAGCCTCAGTCACACATATAAAAGTTTTGCATATCAAATGAATCGGTGCATCTTCATGAAGAGCTTTGTCACAATGCATTGAAACTAAAACAAAAATTTGGGCAAAAAAGCAGCTTGACATAATCAGAGTCTCACGGGACCTGGCAACTCACTCGCACTGCATGGTGTATTGAGGCTGGGTGTATGTATGAATGCTATACCATTTAATGTTTAATGAAATGTAAGGCGCTAGTAGTTGGTTACTATTGCATGGTCCATAGTGCAGTAAACTAAATACACTTACTGTAATCTTATCTTAAAATACTGACCATTTAATGATCAAAGTAATCATACAGCCTTTGCTTTATGTATTTGGTGTTTCTTCAAAATGTATTTTCCAAGATGACTAAGCAAGCAAAGTTAATTCTTATAGCCAGAAAATCAATACCACCCTCTGCATTTGTCAAAGAAAAATCGATGAGGTGACAGATTATCTTTATAATGCGTATATAAGTGTATGGTGTTCAAATTAATTCAAAAAGAGAAACAGGTCTTTGCCCAAACTTGCCTACTGTAGATCACTAGTCCAGCAGTCCTGTCAGTAAGTGGCTTTCCATGCAGTAGAGAGGCGGTCCTGGGGAAACCTCTCTGCACAGCTCACAGTTCTTCTGCCTTCTTGTATATGACCAATCAAAGCATTGTTCACTGGTCCAACTGGAGTGATTGAGTTGCTATACAGATGTGTCCATGGTTAAACTATTCACAAAATGTGGCAAAAAGCCCTGTTTGGAATGCCACAAATTATGAGACGAAGATGCACAATGCATCATGATACACACTGTGCTTAATCTGTGACGTTATAGCAACTTCATTGCAACATTGATACTATAAACCGAATTACCAGCTATGCTGTAAGTGACTTTGGTTGCACATACAGTACAGTGCTATAAATTAATATATAGATATGCAAGTGTTAGAGTCGCTACCTATGGTGGAAGGTCTAAGTCACACCATGTCACAAAAAGAATGAAGAAATGAAGACACATTGGTATGAATTGTAGCATAGAATTGGCTAAAATCTAGCCTTAGGGTACATGTGTGTAGTTGACCCACATGGAGGGGTTGCTGGTGTGTTAGGTAGTTTAGGGTGTTTTTTCTAGGGATCCAGGTAGGTTGTTAGTTGGCAGTACGGTACAACAGGTTGGGGGGTGGGAGCAGGGTGGAAGTGTGTGTGGGGGGGTGGGGGGCGGGGGTTTGGTAATAGTTGCATTCTGTTATCTATGCTTTAGAGACAAAGGTTCCAATTCATCATGGATCGCTAATGTGAGCATTTGCAATGGATTGTGAGGAGTAAGCTGCCGCTCAGACAGATATTGAAAATGCCCCTTGCTAAATTGTAAGTGAATTGTAAATGGATCACTAATCGACATTCTATTGCAAATCCATATGCAATTCCAGAACCATCACGGTTGTCGTCTGTGCAAATGTGCGTAGGTCTGAGGTTTCCACTAATCTGTGACTGAGACAGGGTGGAAGTGGTCAGCGATGACGTCACAGATCCTTCTCAAAAATTAACAATTAACAAAAGGTCCCAGTGCCATAACGAGGAGAGAAATTTAAAACATATACCATGGGATATATATATTAACATGTAATTTATTATTATTGCGGTTTTAGTTCGGATATTGTAGGGTTTGTATGGTTCTGCGCTAACCTAGTTCAGCTGCTCTTATAATGGGGGTTAATCATGGCCAGGGATAAAGAGCGCTATTGATAATGTATATGATAATGTATATATGTCTTAAATTATTTTAAAGAAAAGAAATATGGTGCTATATAAATAAATATATGTATCGAGTGGTACCTGTAAAAAAGAATTGGATTAGAATAATGTTTTGACCCTTTTGGGGAAGAGGTGTTTTTTATAAACAATTTGCGATGGCTGCCCCTATATATCCATATGTACTGTAACTCTGTACCGTATCTTCCGTGATGGTGGTTAGGCAAAGAAGAGTCTCCAGAGTCCTTCAGCGAGATGGAAGAGCTGGCTGAACCACGTGTCTGTGGCAGCCGCTGCACTGATCTTCCGTCTATGCCGATAACCGGAAGTCGCCGGAAGTCCAGGCGGCGGGTCACTCGAGCGGTTACGGCGGGTTTTAGGGACAGCGTGCCGCTGTTGGTGGAAGTGGAAGTTCTAGTTCGGATGACAGGCCAGTCCTCCTCAGCTATGGAGTTTGGAAGGCCCTTTTCCCATGCTATTTCGTGTGGTTCTCGGTTTGTAGGGGCAGGGGCCAAAACGTTATTGTACAAGAAAGAAATATTGCCCCATTGGCCCACTGAATGTGAACAAAGGCGTTGGAATGGTGTCTGCGTGCGTAGTCTACTAGATGGATATTGAGAAGTAACAAAACTTAAGATCTGCATACACTGGAAATGTGTCATAACGGGGGCTGAGTTGAAGACCGTAGTTAAGCAAAGGTGGAAGTTGGCAACTCGTCTTTAACATGTTTGAATCTAGTGATTTGCAGTTCACGCCAGGGCGTGACCAACATTTCTTCACAACCTAGAGGAAAAAAGGGATGATTCCTTATAGGAGACATAGGTGAGGGGTGTGGGGCTAGTTTAATCTGAGATCGTATTTTGTCCCACAATGTCAGCATAAATCGGATGGTTGAGGCCTCATAGGCCGAGGCTGGTCTCAGTGACTTCGGGAGCCAGACTATCTCATCAACCCAACCCCCTGGAGCAGAGCGTTCTCAAGGTCGACCCATTTTCTACACCTGGGTTCAGTATGCCATAAAATTTTCTTGTTCATTTGGGTCGTGTGGTAATACAATCGGAGCTTTATTGGTTAAGAATAAAAATAAAATATAAAATGTGTAACAATACACTAAGCAGCATTTGTAATATCCTGTACAATTCCTGGTATATAAATGAGTTCTGTCTGTTCCTAATATGCCCTTTGTAACAATCCAAATAGATAGATAATGATTTTGTTACCGTCCACCACAGATAAAGGCCCTTATGTAACATGTATAGTGAGAGTTAGATTTGTGTGAGTTATTTTGTTTCTGTGCAGGGTAAATACTGACTGCATTATTTTTACACTGCAATTTAGATTTCAGATTCAACACACCCCACCCAAATGTAACTCTCTGCACATGTTACATCTGCCCCACCTGCAGTGCATATGGTTTTGCCCATTTTGAGAACAAATTTATACTGCGATCAGATCTGAATAAGGGCCAAAGTACAGTCCTGCACTTCTGTTTGCCTCCTGGAGAGGTGTTTTAAGCTGGTCCAGGAAGGGTCCAGCCCATCATGGAGGATAGCTGGCGGTGATGAAGAACCTGGTGGGCGAAGCTCCTATTGTCATGTGGGTTGGTGAAGGAGCATCTAGGGCTGGTTCAGATCAGTCCAAATGGGTAGAAGATGAGTCAACTTGATGTAACCAGGATATTGTAACAATATGGAAGCTCCTGTGTCAAACGGCTTTATCAAAGGATATCGTCATGTTGCCCCCAGAGGGATGAATGAATGAATAGTAATTGGTCACATGGTACACAGTCACATGATGCACAGTAATCAGTCCAATTGTAAGCCCCTTAACTTGTTCAGAAATATATTTCAGTTACATGCATCAATTTAGTATGTGAAGATCATGACATGAGCACCAACAAATCTTATCAGGCAGCCTTTTTACTTTATTGGAACAATGTTGGAAATTTCTACCAATGTCCTTTTCAGCTACAGTATGTTCAAATACAGGTTTGGGAGTCATATGGAACTGGGAGATTATTTGTTTACTAACAGGCCTATATTTAGGACACGCGGGCATGTACTGAGGCTTGAGGAAAAGAAATTCCATACTGAATTAAGAAGAGAATTCTTCACCATTAGAGCAGTAAAATTCTGGAACTCATTGCCGATGGGGGTGGTTACATCAACTATTGTTAATGAATTTAAATCAAAACTGCATACATTTTGTCCACTTAGGGAATCCTATAGATATGACTTACTCAAGTCAGTAGTTACAAGTTAGATAGGTTGAATTCGATGGACTAACATCTTTTTTTAGCCTTATTTAATATGTTACTATCCTCCCACATTGCGAGCTGACTCTCGGGCTGCAGGTAATAAAGGGTGGATACAAACTCGATCCATATTTACTAAACTGAAATTAGTCAAAATTAGCTCTGCCTATTTTTAGACATAGGCAGAAAATGACACCTAAATTAATGACAACCAATTTATTATGCTTGGTATTAGGAAACCAAAATAAACGATTCTATCCATGTTTTTCTTACTTTTTTGCCTGGCTTTTATTTCATTCCACTGACTAATTTTTCCATTGTACTTTCCTATCCTTTTCCATTGTAGGAACACATAGCAAAACAATTTGGTGTCATGCAATCCCAGATTGGCTATGACATCCTTGCTGAAGACACGATTACTGCTCTCTTGCATAACAATCGGAAACTTCTAGAAAAGCATATCACTAAAACTGAGGTTGAGACTTTTGTCAGCCTGGTCAGGAAAAACCGTGAACCTAGGTAAGCCAAATAAATTACTTTTTGAAAGTAAAATTCTCCAAACATGACACAGAAGTTTTCAGAGTAAGGACTTGATTTGACCCCAAAAGTTTTTGCTAGACATTTGAAACACAAATGTGCACACTGCATATAAGCACTATTTTTTACCCATGTTCAGATGTTTAGACTAGCACATATTTTGCACTTCTTATCCCTGCTCTTGGAGAAGCATATTTGGGACAGTAACAGATAAGACACCCCGACCTTGTGAGTGGCCCTAAGGTTCTGAGGGGCTCTAAACATGTCCGAGGCAGGGCAATACCAAGCAATGGGCTATAAAGGCGCTGGGCGCCAACTGCTGGCCACTCGACTGCCTGGACTCCTGCAAGGGAACTTACTTGGATTTATATCCAGTAACCCCCGGAAGCGCTGCAGGGGGCCAAGCCCGGTAGCTTGGTGGGCCCCCCCTCTTTGTCACAGTAATTCCCCCCTTAAGGTTGGCCCTACTTTTACATCTTAAAAAGCAACTTACAGTACAATAGGATGTGAAAAGTTTTTAGATATATCTTTGTATATATTATAGCAAATTTCAACTATAACAAATTTACAATAAACTCTAGGCGACCCTATGGCAGTGCTTCCCAGCCAATACACTATCAGTCCAGGATTTAAGCAATGGTGTATCTAAAATGTGTGCAATGTGTGCAATGCACACTGGCCTCTGGGTCCTGCACCTTCTTCTTTAGTATTCACTCCTCCGGAATCCTGCGATGGTGGCAGCAGCTTTGCAGAAATCAGTGTTCTCGCATTTTGTGAATGCACCATAGCAAAATCACCAGGAAAATATCCACTGTGCCATTTTTCAGAGACCTGCACATGCGCACTAGACCCTGGTAGGTAGACTAAGGACTCTTGCAGTGGCCATGCTGACAAATTTATCACTAGCTACATCCTCCGATTGAGCTGCATGTACAGACATCAGGGTATGACACTATCGAGCTGCGGGAGCTTGCATTGCTAGACATGTAGTTGGTACACATTAGGACAATGAACAATTTGGCCTATCGACTCTTCATTATTTGGCAAATCACTCAAATTGTTGTCTAGTGTGTACCCGGATTTAGTGTGCCTTGAGGACTGCGGTTGGGATACTATGCACTAAGTAGATTTACTAGATTTTTGAAAATGTAACAGTGGAGTTGTCTCTCCAGAAATACATCAAACACAAAGGGGGGTATGCAATGTGTCGCCGCTATTTCCGACGTGGGAAATATCAATGCTGTCATTATTGACAGCATTGATGCGGGATTGCGGCAGAACGGGCCCGACTTCTGAAGCTGTTGGGCCTGTTCTGCCGATAATGGCCGTGGATTGTCATTGTCCAGCCGCAGATCGACAATCCATCTGTTTTCGCGGCCACGCCCCCTTTACGCCCATTGGCAGGTGGGACATTGACTCCCGTCTGTCGTTATGTGGTCAAGCTGACACAGCCAGGATCACGGCTGTCGGCTGGGATCAACGGCCGTGATCCCAGATTGCATACCCCCAAATGCTGCTATGGGGCCCAAAAGTTCTGCTACTCCTCTGTACCACTCTTTCCCTTGTAACATATGTATATGAAGATAGCAAAATATGAAAATCAATAAAACATTGTACCAAAGATGTAAAATATGTACAAAAATGTGTCTGCATATTTAT
This sequence comes from Crinia signifera, assembly GCF_055691185.1. NCBI lineage: Eukaryota > Metazoa > Chordata > Amphibia > Anura > Myobatrachidae > Crinia > Crinia signifera. The sequence goes on from NW_028142323.1 coordinate 53,313, forward strand.
GTACACATCTGTATATCACTGTTATTGCTACTTTTCCAACATGTTTGCTTTCTGTTCATACTGTACTGTCAATATCTTCCAGGTTTTTGGATTATCTTTCAGATTTGTGTGTATCAAATCACATTGCCATCCCAGTAACTCAGGAACTAATCTGTAAATGTGTTCTAGATCCTAAAAACAGTGATATCCTTATAAAGACTGAGTAAGTATTGTGCTGCTTTTCCAAAATATTTTTTCAAGACTCTGCAAAGTACAGTGAAAAATACAGTATATGTATAATAGAATACAATGTTATACAATCAAGGAAAAATAGCAGCAGGTATGAACATATAGGGACTAGGGTAAAAGGTATAGTCTCAGAGACAGAGATTTTTGTACATTCATAATGCTGATGAATAAAACAAAATTTGTGTACTTGCACTCCCTTTAACTCAAGTCACATTGCAATATCTTGTGGGTAATACTGAAAGTTCTAAGTTATGGCATTGCTTTATATTATTACACTATACAATTGAATTAGGTTTACTTGCAACATTTGAGTTATGATCTGCAAGTGGCATTTAATACAAGATTAACGTGCATAATCCATAAAAGAATTGGTCACTTATTAAGGGTCTCTATTTTCATTCTGTGTCTTGTTATCTAAAATGTAGTAACAAAACACATTTCTTTAAAAGAATGTTTACTGTTTTATTCATGAACAGCCACTCATTAACATACAAAATTCCCCTAGTCCCACATGTAGCTTTGACATTGTTTGATTTTCCTATAATTGATTGGCCATAAACTCATATGCTCCAAAACAATGAGTTCTTTGTTTTGTAATCCATCGAGCAGTAGCTCCCGCATTGTAATCTCTGCAGAGAAGGAATCTTTGAAGCTAAATCACTCTTAATCACCATATTATTTAACTAAGAAATAATAAAAAATGTTTTGTAGAATTAACAGTTGGGGTTGCACATATTCATTGCTGTCTATGAATCTGTACAGCACTAAAATGAAAAGATGTGTACGCTATTAAAGTTGTTGCAATTAATCTACATACAGTGATGAAATGGTCGTATACGGCTTTCCTGACATGTTTCAGAATATCAGTGTAGACTAGCGCCTTTGTGTGGTGTGCACGACATTTGTCTTGAAACTGATTTACCCTAAACATTGGAGTACACCATCTGCCAGATACTTGAATGTTATTGCTTGTAACATAAATGTATAATAATATAAATATATATATAAATAATTATTTGGTGATGTGCAATATGGTTGTGTAATATTTCCTTTTTCTCCCCCGGCAGGCTAAGGCCAGTAAAAGAGATGTCCCCGTCATCGGACTATATGAGTATTGATTATTGTGAAGAGGAGGTCTGGCTCATCTGGTTAGACAAAAACAATGACACACTTGAGAAGAGCATCCGACAGTTATCGCAGGAAGCGCGCGCTGGGAATGTCCATGATGAGAATATACTAAAATACTATAGGTATGTGTGGATATGCTGGGACACACTGGGTAGACTCCTAGTAGGTGTATCATTCTTTTACTTTCGTGTAACACTTCTTTAGAACCTCATTTATCCAATCTCTATAGTTTTGCCTTCTCAGTGTTTCTTCCTCTACTATATGAACAAAGCTTACTTATTTGCTACCTCTGGTTCTAATTCAGCCCATTTATATTATATGTCTTATTTTTGTTCTGTTTGTTTTCCATGAACATTCTACAGGTATCAGTTGAAGCTGTTTGCACGGATGTGCCTGGACCGTCAATACCTGGCTATACATGAAATTTCAAAGCAGTTGAGCGTTGATCTCATCTTCCTCTGCATGGCTGATGAAATGCTTCCCTTTGAGATCAGAGCCTCTTTCTGTCACCTCATGCTACATGTCCATGTTGACAGGGATCCTCAAGAGCTAGTTACTCCAGTCAAGTATGCCCGTCTCTGGACTGAAATCCCCACAAGCATCACCATCAAGGAGTAAGGGGCCTAATTATATCTCTCCATATGAATCGTTGTATGGACCTAAATCCATGGAAACTATTTCAAAATATGTAATGTGAAAGTCTTAGCAGATCTCTGAAACAAATATTAGTAAAATGTAACACAGAATATAAGTTTAATATTTGAGCATCATGTTATTTGATGTCTGAATTAATTTAATGTTCCAAAAGTCTGAATTCTTGTTTAGGGAATTTATATTACAGAATTTTTGTAGCTAATAGAAGATTATAGTAATACTAAAAACACACTGGTTAAAAACCAATCAGCATATGGTTTACTGCATGGTAATGTCTAATAGCATTCTGTAATGTAGAATGCCTGATTGCAGAATTTCCCTGCATTCATGAGGTTTTGGAGCTTATTCTGGTTCCCTTGCTCCCCTGCACGTTCACACAGGGAAGCAATGTTTTGCAACTGCGCATGCACCTGTATGCGCATGTGCAGCCGCTTGGTGTGAGAGGTTTGTTTGTTCACCGTCTCGTTCTCACCTAACAGTGCTGGCGTGGGGCGGCAGTGAGGGGCTGCACCCATGGGAACTCACAGCATTTTATCTGCATCTCCATGAAAATGCTGTGAGTTCCCATGTAAATGCGCTGGTGACGCGGAGGGCAGGCAGCTGAGGTCAGTGGATGTCAGCTGCCCGTCCGCTTCTCGTACAGGGAGACCGCAGATTCAAGACATCATATCTGACCAAAAAGTCCAGCTTTCATTATTTGATTACACAGGCTATGAATGTAAATACAATCTGCACTGGTTTATTTGCACAAATTGTTCACTATTTATATATTTTTTTGGCAACTAACACTCATTACACTCTACTAACACTGCTACGCTCAGAGATATGGATCGGAGGATGGAGAAGGCAAAACACAGTATGTATGTGTTTGCACCAATGTTTTCAAACGTTGCATATGAGCCAGTTTGGAAGCTTGTCCAGGTTCTCAACCATTGGGCATAATGACAGTTCTCTAAATGTGATTTATTTATTTTTGGGGGCAAACAAAAATACATATGCAATTTAAAAGCAAATCCATCAAGCTCTACATGAGCTACAATGATTCTTTTGCTACCATAGTTGTGATTATTATAGGGGTTTTTTTCCCCAACCAAACTTTTTCTTTTTTTTTTTGTGTTGTACACACAGCTATGACTCCAACGTCAATGATTCCAGAGATGACAAGAAAAATAAATTCACAAACACAATGGAATTTGTGGAAGATTATCTGAATACTGTTGTCAGTGAATCTATGCCATTTGCTAATGAGGAAAAGAACAAGCTAACATTTGAGGTGATATAAATAGAACACAAACTGCAGAAGTTTCTTCGATACTGTGTCTCTCATTTATATAATGCCTTTTCTAGAAACTTTATTTGGTACTTGTTTCCTAGCACGGCCACACCGATTTACATCGGGGTGGTCGTGTCGTAAAAATCGGGTCGATCGCATCGCATGCGATTTGGTCGCATGCGATGCGATCGTCGCGACCGACCGATTTTGGACCCGAATTTTTTTGGGGAATTAAATGTAAATCGGGTCCCTGGGACCCGATTTTACATTGGATTCAATGTAAAATATTCCCAACCCCCCCAAATGTCACGGCGTACACCCCACCCCACTATAGACGCCAACCCGAAGCGTGGCGAGCGCAGCGAGCCCGCGAGGGGCGGCGGTGCGCGTCCTCCGACCTTTTCATTCCCCTACTATCCACGTCGGCGTGGAGTTGAGAATAGAATAGTGTGGCGAGCGCAGCGAGCCACCGAGCCCCGAAGCGTGGCGAGCGCAGCGAGCCCCGCGAGGGGACGCGGATACCTTCACAGGTAAACGCGTCCCTTCGCGGACTTCACAGGTGTCCGCGTCGCCACGGACACCTGTGAAGCCCGCGAGGGGACGCGTATAACTGTGAAGGTATCCGCGTCCCCTCGCGGGGCTCGCTGCGCTCGCCACGCTTCGGGCTCGGTGGCTCGCTGCGCTCGCCACACTATTCTATTCTCAACTCCACGCCGACGTGGATAGTAGGGGAATGAAAAGGTCGGAGGACGCGCACCGCCGCCCCTCGCGTGCTCGCTGCGCTCGCCACGCTTCGGGTTGGCGTCTATCGTGGGGTGACGACGGGGACATCTAAAATGTGAAATGGGTCATATTGGCCCATTTCACATTTTTCACATTTTTTCAGGATTTCAATGTTAAAAAATCTTTTAACATTGAAGCCTATGTAAAAATCGGGGGCATCGCATCGGGACCTATGTTAATGGTCCCGACCGACGCGATGCCCCCGATATTTTACCTTTCCCGACACGATTTCAATGTTAAAATATTTTTTAACATTGAACCCTATGGGGAAATCGCGGGCATCGCGTCGGTCGCGTCGGGACCATTGTTAACGGTCCCGACCGACGCGATGCCCCCGATATTTTGTCCTAGCCGGCCAAATGGACCTGATTTCAAAGGAAATCGGGTCCATCTTATGGATCGTGTACCTTAACTAAAGGTACATGATCCATAAGATATGTGGCCGTGCTAGGAAACAAGTACCCTTTATTTGAACAATAGTTTGCAAATTATACTCACCCAATAGATGCTCACAATGCCTCAAGATTCCTCACGGCCAAACCCCCGCTATTATAGTTCCATCTGGCAGGGTACAGGTTAAGTATCCCTTATCCAAATATACTTTAGCCATAGTTTCCAGAATGTTATTTTTTTTTTTCTAAAAGCACTACTGGGACATCTGTAATTGGCACTACTGAGGATATGATATGTAACTGGCACTAACTATGTGTAAGACAATGATTGCTTGACACTTAAATTCAGCACCTGAGATAGGACACAAACCTTGTTTTGTGTTTTGAAATAAAATATATTTGTGTGTATTTCATGTGTTTGATGTGTGTTGTACAACATAAATGCAAGATACCTCAAGATACCTCATTAAAATATAAAAATATTCCCAAATAATCTGTTATCCAAAATTCTTCTGGTCCCGAACATTTTGGATAAGGGATACTCAACCTGTATTGGTATGCTCTGCTACAATCATAATGTATCTACTTGACACATCATCAATATGTTGCATATCCATTTGTTGTGCAGGTCTCCAATCATACAACAATGTTAAACAAATACTACTTATGTGTAAATAAAAAATATATATTGTCACAGAAGATGACTTAAATTATATAGGCATAATAGAAAATGAATGACTTGGTGACTTAAATTTTGTAGGTGGTCAGCCTGGCACGTCATCTTATATATTTCGGGTTCTACAGCTTCAGTGAACTTCTACGGCTCACACGTACTCTTCTAGGGATTATAGATTGTGTCCATAATCCACAGGCGATGTTGCTGCATGCTATGTACAGCGACGACTCAGCAGGTAAGCAAAGGACTTAATTGCTATTTTCTCTGTCCATATATTCCTAGAAGTAATCTATAATCTATGGAAGGTGGAGTTTTATTGTCAGAAATACATCACTTTTCTAAACTCTTAGACATGTCTGTTACATCATAAAACAGTGGGCAACACTGCAACATAGCACATACTGGTACTATGTACAATGCAGATTTGTAGCAGATTTGTTTAAAGCCTACAGTTTAATTGAACACATGGCATTTGACACAGGCTCTGCAAATTTGCAGATGAGTGTAAGAAGTTAGCCACCGCTTAGACAGAGTGAAAACCCGCCCCAGTGTAATCTGCAAGTTAGTTGCAAACATTTTGTAATCGTGGATCCTGACACACACATCCATATGCAATTTACTTACCACCAAATGATTTCAGCAGTCTGTGAAAATGTGACCAAGTCTGATCTTTCCACAACTATGTGACAAAGGAGTGCCGGATGTATCAGCGTAGCCCAACAGCAGCATAGCGCAGTCAGCGTAGTGTCCCCGCAGCAGCCCTGCGTAGTCAGCGTAGTGTCCCGGTCAGGCAGCGTAGTCACTGTACTGTCCCCGCGAGCTGCAGCTTTGTCCCTGTGAGCTGCAGCTCTGTCCCCGGCATCCCTGGCAAGCCCATTGAGCGCCTCTCACACAGTGCCGTTAACCGCTAGATCCCCTGCGGACGCCGGGGGAGAGGCACTCCATCTGCCTGAGACCTACGAGCGTCTCATATGCTTGTGTGTCTCAGTCATTCTTGCCGCAGGGTACGGCAACCCTGCCCGTGTCCACTTCAGGGAGACGGACATGGTTAGGGGTTCGATAGCAACTGCGTCTCGTGCACAAAGGGGTGGCGTCTCATGCACAATAATGGATGCATTTGCCAGTGCTCCATGTTACATACTGTGGAATGCCTCCATTTCAAAGCCCACTATCCACACCAGCCGTAAATGTGGCGAGCACAGCGAACCCGGCGGTATGCGTCCTCCCGACCTGTTCATACCCCCAATATCCACGTCAGCGTGGAGTTGATTTTTGTAAAGTTTGGCAAGTGCAGCGAGCCACCAAGCCTAAAGCGTGGAGAATGGACGCAGAATACACGGCAAGTAATACACATCCCCTCGCAGGGCTTGCTGTGCTCGCCAAGCTTTGGGCTCGTTCTATGTGTCCCCTTGTATATATGTCCCTGAAGACTGGGGTTCAGCACCGAAACAGCCCAAAACTATTTGGGATGACATAGGTCCTAAAGGAGGCAACCCAGCAAAGTACTATTCGTACTGGTCTACTGGGGTGCCAGACTGTTTGCTATATATATATATATATATATATATAACACACACCCTCCTGCCATTCATGTAAAGGAGCTTGTCCTTTGTCTACAGAGGCCGCATGGGTATCACCCTTGCAGGCTTACACAATCACCCAAGCAGCCATTCTTGATGTTACACCTTCATATGACTTAAACAATGGTACATGGTAGTAGCCAATAGTTTAATGGTATACAAAAAAGCTCACACATTGCATGTTACTTGAATAACTCTAAAAATGTTATCAGAAAAGAGAATATTTGTAGGCTTAGCTCATAATGGATCAATTTGTTGTGTTTTATTTTGTCAGAAAAAAATGTGAGGCGATCTATACAAGGAATGGGTCAGATGATGTCTACAATGGTGCTGACTCGGAAGCAGTCCGTGTTCAGTTCCTCGTCACCTATTCCTTCAGTAGTTAGTCAGGATACTTCTAAGAGGAAGGCCGTGGACTCTGAGAACATTACTGTGATGGAGACCAAACTAAAGATACTGGAGATTCTTCAGGTTAGTGTGCACTGCATGGATTGGTTGAAAAGTTTTATGTGTGAATTATGAAACATGCATTACATTTTAAATCTTCCATTTGTTCTTCCAATCCTTACAAGCTTATTTGTTTTTGCTTTGTCAGTTCATCCTAAATGTGAGACTGGATTACAGAATATCATATCTGCTTTCTGTCTTCAAGAAGGAATTTGTTGAAGTTTTCCCCATGCAAGACAGTACAGCTGATGGGACAGCTCCTGCCTTTGATAACTCAAGTAACCCATATAAAATACAAATATATTTTAGGTGTCATAATCCCTGTAGTTGTAGCATTTCATACTGCTGCTGTTATATCTGCATATAAATTATGAATCTGTTGTAGTGATTAAGAATTACATAATTTTTTCCACATTTACCTATGTTACAATTATAAAGAAGCACTTGGCCATATTCCACTTTTACAAATGATTAGATGCAGAATTTTTAGAAAATCATGTGCAAGAAAGCCATCTTTCATAGTCCCAAATTAATAAAAATGTCCTGCCTACTGTCTCATTTTGACCACTCCCTTAAGTATAATATTTAAATTGTACTCCTTAGACATGAGTTCATGTGTAACAGAAAAGGAACATTAGGAATGGGAATATAGCATACTTTTGCATCAATAGGGGAGAACCAACCCCCCCCCCCCCCAAGGTGTTGGAAAACAGAGCATAGCTCCACCCCTGACACCTCTGAATCCCTCCCCCAGGTTCTAATTGGCCCATGGGCCAGTTAGCCAAAGAGAAGGGATGACACTCAATAGGGTAAACCAGGAATGGTCATCAATTTCAAAGAATGCTACCATCTGTGGTAACTTGCATTATTGGCAGCAATATTGTCAACTATCAATGGCAACCACACCAGTGGCCATCCCTACTACCTGATTCCTCTGAGGCTGCAATTGCACGAGGATATAACAGGAGGACTCTGAGTTCTTTGTAGCTGCAGGCGACAGGTAATACCTGCTCCTCCTCACCCCCTTCTCTCTTTGTCTCTCACTCTCCACCGCCGCTCCTCTCCTTGTCTACCTGGTGTAAAGAGGGCTCTGACGTAATGTATAACGGGTGCTCTGCCTGGCATGATGTTTATAATGGGGCTCTGCCTGGCATACTGTGTTTAATGGTGCACTACCTCTCTAAAGGGGCTTTGCCTGGTGTAACCTGTGTAATGGGGCTCTGCTTGGCATAATGTGTATAATGGGGGCTCTGCCTGGCATAATGTTTATAGGGGGCTCTGCCTGGCATACTGTGTTTAATGTGGCTCTAAATGGCATAACTTGTCTAAGGGGGCTTTGCTTGCCGTATTGTGTGTAAGGGAGCTCTGCCTGGCATAATGTTTATAAAGGGGCTCTGCCTTTCATAAAGTGTAACGGGGGCCCTGTCTGGCATAAAATTCAACGGGAGCTTAGTCTGGCATATTTTGTATAAGATTTCTCTACCTGGCGTTATGTGTGATGGGGGCTCTGAGATAAAGTGTAATGCGGGCTGTACTTGGCAAAATGTTTAACAGGGCTCTACCTTGCATAATGCATAGAAAGGGGCTCTACCGGGCGTATTGTATATAAGGGGGCATTACTTGACATAGTATGAATAAGGTGTTATTCATACTGGTATATCATGTATAAGGGGGCTCTACCTGGAATAATGTGTACCATGGACTTGACCTGGCATAATGTGTAATGGGTTCTGCCTGGCATAATATATATGAGGGGCTCTACCTTGTGTAATATATATAGTGGGTCTCTACCTGGTGTAATGTAAATGAAAGTCTCTGTCTGGAATAATGTATATGAGGGTGCTCTACCTGGTGTAATGTGTATAGTTGTCTCTACCTGGCATAATATATTAGGGGCTCTACCTGGTGTAATGTGTATAAGTGGCACTACTGGGTGGCGTAACTTAACTAAAAGAGACTAATGTGCTGTGTAACATGAATTATTACTATTTTTAAACCTTGCCCCTTCCCCATGAAGCCCTATATTTTTGATGTGCACCTTCGTTGGGCATTGTTTTATTTTAAATATGGAGGAGAGGAACCAGCAGTTCTCTTTCTGGCATAGGGCACTAAAATGTCTAGTTATGACTCTGTCCTCTCTCCCTGGCACTGTCTCTTAACCTCCCTGAAACTGTTTGTCTCAGCCCTCATCGCATTTGCCCTGTGTGCACACCAGTCACATCCACTCACGACCACCCACCTGTATTATTCACAAATATACCTGGTACACCAAAATGTCTAGTTACAGCTCTGGATATGCATGTATGGAAATGTGTACACTTATGCCCCACAAACTACATTATGTCCAAATTAGGCTCATGATATCATTAAATAGACATTTCCCTGGCATCCACAGTTAATAATAATTGAAGAGTTCATAACTGATTATTAGTAGATATCTCTTGCAATGCAATGCCTTCTCTAAAGGACCCCATCCACTAGTGCAATAGCTTTTCATGCGATTCCGACGAACTGTTGCGACGGATCACATGAAAAGTGTCACTTGTCCTTTTCCTGCGATTACAATGCGTGTTCCCGTGCGTATTGCAATTGCAGATATCACGGGTTGCCACAAAGATCTATTGGATCCCGCAGCCATGACTGGGATTGCATATGATACAACGTATGTAGCTGCCCAGGATCTGCTAGGTGAGTTGGCAGGGTATCGCATGCAATACCTCGCACTAGTGGATGGTGGCCTTAGGTGACCTTTAGCATAGCTCTTTTTCAATGCCTTATCCTGATATGACTGTATTCCATATAAATGATCTTATTGATCAAGGAACTAATTATGTCTTTATTTTTATAATAATGTTGCATTTTTCTATGCATTAATATATGGGGTTGGGATCATTTGGTCTATAGCATGATGGTCAACAGTCATTAGGTCGGCATGGTTATAGGTCGAAAGGTCATTAGTTCGACAGGTCATTAGTTCGACAATGTCTAGGTCGACAGTCAAAAGATCGACATGGGGTTTTTCACATTTTTCAGTCGACATAGACACAGTTTAAAGTGCACCGCATCCCCTGGCATAGCTCGCTGCACTCGCGATGCGTCGGGAACGGTGCCTCGCTACGCTCGGCACACTATTTTATTCTCCCCCCATGCCCTAGTGGCTGGTAGGGCATGAAATACCGCCTGTCGGCACATGTTGGCTCAAAAAACAGTGAAAAACTCCATGTCGACCTTTTGACTGTCAAACTAATGACCTTTTCCCATGTCGACCGTTTCCCATGTCGACCTAGACCCATGTCGACATTTTCCCATGTCGACCATCATGCTGTAGACCGAATGATCGCATCCCCATTATATGTAATAAGGGTTTTAGACATTGCAATATATTTATGATTTGAAAATCCCAAAGCTCTTCTTGTTTTTGCAGATGCTAGTTTAAATCTGGAACGAATCGGGGAACAAGCAGAAGCTATGTTTGGTGTAGGGTAAGTGTATTACAGTACACCAAAGTTGCGACTCTAATAATAGTGTAGATAGCGCTGTACAAGTCTGCCCCAGTCCCTGTGGTACCCCTCCCTACAAATTAATGTTTATCACTATAGGAAAAATTCTATGCTGGAAGTAGATGATGAGGGTGGCAGGATGTTTCTCCGTGTCCTGATACAATTAACAATGAATGACTACCCATCACTCATCTCAGGATCCTTGCAGCTTCTTTTCAAGCATTTTAGCCAGCGACAAGAAGTGCTTCACACCTTCAAACAGGTACTTGTAACAATGGTAGCATGTCAGTATTATCATGAAAGGTAACACTCTCAATCTAAGGGGGTCATTCTGGTTGGCTTGCTAAGCAGCGGTAATTCACTGCTTAGCGAGCCTTCTAGTGCTGCGCGCCGCGCCGCCTTGCGATTGTCCCTGCCGCACTGCGAATGTATGTTTTTCATAACATCTATTTCCAGGGTAGTGTGCAGGCCCAAAATCATTCGATGGGTATGCTCCTAGGCAAGTCGGCGAAGGTGCCCGTGCAGAAGCCCTGCACATGCGCCTAAGCGAATATGCGCATGGGCAGTGCTTCAACATCAGTCACTCATGGGAACACTGAATATCCAGTTACCATAGGTGTAATATTCTGCTGGCTGAGGTGGCTACTGTATAGTACCATAGATATGTGTATGTTGTATGCACTACAAAACCCAAACATTGTGATTTGTTATCATTATCCAATCTTCCAGCAATGTAAACATTTTAATTGTATCGGAAAAAGAAACTGACATTTAATTTTTTTTTTCCTTATGTTGTTGTCCTCCAAAATGTACTGCTTTAGAAAGCTCCCTCAATACCCGGTACCCGTCCACGGCTAGCGATCAGACTTTGCTTTCATTGCGCAACTTGCACTAGAACAAAACTGTTGTTTTTTATTACTCTTTTGCTATGTAAATGATACTCAATCATTGTACTGCAGTTGTATACCATACTTTTTATCTTTTAGGTTCAACTGCTCATCTCTGCCCAGGATGTTGATAACTATAAAGTGATCAAATCTGAGCTCGACAGATTAAGGATTATGGTGGAAAAGTCTGAGCTCTGGGTAGACAAAAAAGAAAAATCGGGTAGTGATGGCTCAATAGAAGGGAGCAAAAAGGAAAAGAAGGAGGTAATGAGATTTGTGTTACACTGGGAGTCGTTTGAAGTCTTTTTTTATATAGTTCAAAAATTTTATTTTTAACCCTTTAAGTGCCAATTTTGCTGTGGCGCAAAATATCCACAAAAAACTCCCAGCCTCGCTCACAGCGCAATGTTTCACTAAACTCTAATTGACTTCAGATCATTTGCCTGCAATAACTAAAGTGATTCATATTCCTTGATTACAGCCCTGACATTTTTAGCAGCCCTTATAGTGTCAACTATAACTGCACATCGAAACTCATTTAATTCTACCCTTTAGTACTTCAAACACAACTGGTCAGTTTGGATGGTGTAATATTCTAAATGTCTATTTTACACAGGATCTAATTTTTGCAATTTTGTTTATTCTTTGGAGAAAAAGGCATCAATAGCCTCCCATATCATTGTGTCCTGAATGCCCATTGGCAGTAGCTTGATATAATTAACAATTATTGAATTGAATATTTCCTGAGTATCATAGCACATTTGTTTTATACTCAGGAATGAATCTAGAACCTGATTCAGCTTTGTAAACAAAGCAAAAAAAGCATGCAAATGGACAAAACCATGCTGCACTGCAGGCGGGGCAGATGTAACATGTGCAGAGAGAGATTTAGATTTGGGTGGGGTGTGTTCAAACTGAAATCTAAATTGCAGTGTAAAAAATAAAGCTGTCTAACATCTGTGGGCTACATGCAAAAGCAGCCAGTATTGACCCTGCACAGAAACATTATAAATCTATTTGCTCACCTTGCATAGCAATGTGGTTTGTTCCAGACACAAAATAACTTGATTTTTTGCTTTACTGACTGGTCCCTAATGCTCCAAAATAGCTGTTTTATAAAATGAGTACATTTACAGTGTCTTTAAATAGCAAACTTGAATACTTAATAGCTGTAATATCTCACATGTGCAGCAAGCATCATTGTCTTATTTTCTCTATTTACAGCATGTGGAAAATCAGGAAGGGTCTGGGAAGCCAGCTTCAGAAAAGAGCAGCGAGAATTACCAGATTGTGAAAGGGGTGAGATCATGTAACTAATGCTTCTGCAGATCCTTTGTGTACCTACTTGTAGTCATCACTGGGATCTAGTTATCTTGGCTTGTCTTGTTCCAAAATCATTTCCAGTATAATCTTACTTTAACTATGCCTTAATGGGAATGAAATAGTGTCTGTTATAACAAAACCATGAGAATTATACTTTATTCTTGACATGACTAATAATCAAGATTCATTGAAAGAAATTGAAAATAATATGCTGTCCCATTCTCTTAGATATTGGAAAGACTGAATAAAATGTGTGGTGTTGGAGAGCAAGTACGCAGGAAGCAACAGAGGCTGCTCAAAAATATGGATGCCCATAAGGTTATGCTGGATCTTCTTCAAATACCATATGAAAAGGTATTTTACCACTCTATAAATATAGTCAAATGTTTAATATACTAATATATTAAAGGACATCTCTGAATTGCACTCATTTATCCATAAACTTGTCATTTCCCACCTGGACTTCTGCAACTTCCTCCTTTCTGGCTTTCCTCTCTAAACTTTAATTTATCTTTAATTTTGCTGCCCATCTTATTGCAAGGGTTAGGCTGCAAGGGTGGAGGGTTAGCAGAGGCGGAACTACCATTGGTGCAGCAGGTGCAATGCACCGGGGCTACTGCTGTCACCCAATGCTATTTGGCATATTGTGAACTTGTTTTGGATTGGAGGAGGGGGACCAAATAATATTTTTGCACCATGGCCAACCATTCACAAGTCCTGCCGCTGAGGGTTATGGTTAGGCACTAAGAAGGGAAATTTAGGGGAAGGCACTTACGGGTTATTTTAGGGTAATTGCCACGGTTGGTTGCAGCCACCGCAGGCGTGTACGCAACTCACCAGCTCGGCAGCAGGCTTTCCTTGCTCTGGATGGGGTTCTGATGGCTTGCAGGAGTTCGATGGTCTTGGCTGGGGGCTCAGTGGCAGCCGCCTGTAGGAGTTTTTTGGTTTGGTTTCTGATTGGCGCCGTGAGGCCGGTGCCGCCATCTTGGATATGGGCAAAAGTGCCATTGGCCACTCTGCATTACTTTCTGTACTTCCTGTACTAGCCTATATGGATGAAGTCCTGGGTATATAGCCTGGCCTTTCAGAACCAGAGGCTGTTAGCCAAAGTGTTTTCTGAGCTGTGCACCCCCTACGCCATTTTACCATTCGTCTGGATTCAGCTAAGACCTATTTCTTTATTATTCAAGTCCAAGCTATTATGGAGACTGTTCTTATGATTCATTGCAATGTCATTGTGATTATTATTCAAAGTCCAAGAAGTCATTGCGATTATTTTTATTCGAAGACCACAAAGTCATTGTGATTATTATTCAACATCCAGGAAGTTATTGTGATTATTATTATCCTCAGTCCTCAGAGATTATAGAGACTATTATTATTGTTTACCAAGTCCAAGAAGTCTTTTGTCTTGTGTATTCTAAAGTTGGCTTGTGAACTTTATGAACATGAATGTCATAAAACCTGCCTGCTTTACTCTTAAGTCGTCTGTCTTCATTAGTTCTGTTACACCTCCGATTCCATCAAACACTACAGTTGTGACAGTTATGCACTAATAGGGATGGTTAAGGTTAGACTGTGGGGTGGGGAGGAGAGGGTTAGGATGCTTAGCAAGTTGGTTTCGGGAATCACCAGCATCAGGATGCTGCTGTTGGTCTTCTGACTGTCTACATTCTAAGTTCTGGGATCTCATACCCAACTCGTAGCTGACAGATACTGGGTGTTATGGTATTTTTGGGTATGAAGCCACAGCCGTGACTGCTGCTTAGGATGGCCACAGTGAGTCCTACTCTGACTCTGTTGCCTGATCACGAGGGTGTCTGGTACCTGCAAGGATAGATGTATATCTATATTAGCCACGTTTGTTGGGGCGAATTAAGTCTTCCCCAACTCTGGTGCCACCAGGTCTTAAGAGTGACAAGGTATCAGCAATCCTAACTTAATAGGCAAAAGAAAAATGGTACTTCTGTAGTTTCACGGCGCCGGAAGTGCAGAGGCTCGCGTGCCGCTCTAGCTATGAAACTTGGCAGCCTGCCAGAGGCTCTGATTAACCGTGCGCGTGCCGCTCTAGGTCAGACAGAGTGTGCTCGCGCCGCTCTAGCTGTATTGACAGCTACGTAAACAGCGTATAGCTGTATTGACAGCGTAGCGCCGGGCAGCAGCAGCGCGCTGCCCAGGCGCTTAGAGGTCACTGTCACTGTGGCACTTGTAGTTCCACAGTAAAATGGGCAGCGCTGACAACGGGGGTATGTTAAAGTGGACACCCCGGCACAGCGATGCCGGGGCTTCTAAACTGTACTCGAGATTCAGACGCTAAGAAGTTTAGGTGGCCCTAGGGGAACACTATTGAAACCCACCCTCAGTGCCACTAGTGGACGCCACAGCTGTGGACCGTGTAAATCCCACTATCCACGCCCACCCGAAGCGTGGCGAGCGGTGGCGGTACGCGTCCTACGACCTTTTCATACCCCCACTATCCATGTTGGCGTGGAGTTGAGAATAGATTATTGTGGCGAGCGCAGCGAGCCACCGAGCCCGAAGCGTGGCGAGGGGACGTGGATACCTTCACAGCTGTCCGCGTCCCCTCGCGGGCTTCACAGGTGTCAGCGTCCGCTCGCCACGCACCGAGCCCGAAGCATGGCGAGCGGATGCTGACACCTGTGAAGCCCGCGAGGGGACGAGGATAGCTGTGAAGGTATCCGCTGCGCTCGCCACACTAATCTATTCTCAACTCCACGCCGACGTGGATAGTGGGGGTATGAAAAGGTCGTAAGACGCGTACCGCCGCCGCTCGCCACGCTTCGGGTGGGCGTGGATAGTGGGATTTACACGGTCCACAGCTGTGGCGTCCACTAGTGGCACTGAGGGTGGGTTTCAATAGTGTTCCCCTAGGGCCACGTCTGAATCCAGGCTTTCCGGCTTCTTAGCGGCTATCTATGTGACTTGAGATTCAGACGCAGTTGCGTCTGAATCTCGCGTACAGTTTAGAAGCCCCGGCATCGCTGTGCCGGGGTGTCCACTTTAACATACCCCCGTTGTCAGCGGTGCCCAGGCGCTGCCTATTTCACTGTGGAACTACAAGTGCCACAGTGACATTGACCTGTCAGCGCCTGGGCAGCGCCGCTGCTGGCCGGCCGCTACGCTGTTTACGTCCAGCTAGAGCGGCACAAGCTCAGTCAGACAGAGCTAGAGCGGCATGCGCACAGTGAAACAGACCCTCTGGCAGGCTGCCAAGTTTCATAGCTAGAGCGGCACGCGAGCCTCTGCACTTCCGGCGCCGTGAAACTACAGAAGTACCAGAAAAACTATCTAGAGGACCTACCTGAACAATTAAAACTATAATTAAATGTAGGCTTGCTGTAACTAACGCAACTAATAGTGCCAGTGTCGCCAGACTTCCGGCAACCGAGTCGCATACACAAGAAAACACACCACACCAAAATGCACACCACAAACGGTACAAACAACACAGAAAACACAGAAAATGTTGTTATAGGTAAAAACCCAAGCGGCAATACAGAGGTAAAGCACAAACCACGCTGATACTTCCAGAGGGGTAACAAAATAAATGACCATGCTCTGGAAGGCAGAAAGAAATAACAAAAATAACCCAGTCTCCAAATGGAGGACTTATGGTACCATGAATGAGAGCTGCAAGGCTAGATTAAAAAAAACTACAAAGGGCTGACACCAGGAACTGACAGGAGCAGAAGACAGCTGGGAGCTGGCAGGTGGATAGCTCTGGAGAGGAGCTATCACCAGCAGGGCTGAGCTGGGCTGACTTCCTTAAAAAGGCAGGTGTGGCCAATCCCCATGGAAGCCCAACCTAATCACTCCCAGCTGCGGGCTGGTGTGCCGGCCTGCATCCAGAGTGGGGGACATGACTTCAGCCACAGTCACCCGATGGTGTCCCCCATTGCTGGGCAACTGCAGACGCCTCCGCCAGAGACCGCACGTGGCCGCGTCATCTCCAGGCATCCCTAGTTGCTGAGCAACCGGACCAGGAGACGCCGGAGTGGAGGGAGTGAGTGGCCGGGAGACACCGCTGCCCCAAGTCCTGCTGCGCACACCGCCTGCGTGCAACACTGGGAAGTTATGTTTTTACACAGATATTAAGAATTAAGATGGCATACACCCATTCCAAACTATTGATGTTGCTGCACATCTTATGTCTGCTCCAACTGCAGTTCTGCAAATGTGCAAATTGCTTCTTTTTTTGCCCTTTTTTTTTGGCTTGCTTTGAATAAGCCATTTTTTCTACAAATCTTATCAGGTCCGCTGCTTTAATCCTTGGGAGGCCTCAGCTAGTAACCTATGAGGTAGATGCACCAATTCAAAGTATGTACAAATTAGCTAATGTAATTATTTTCCCATTAGAATGTAAGTTATCACAAGCAGGGCCCTCTTTCCTCTTGTGCTTTTCCTTCTCTTACTTAACATCTTTGATGACACCAAATACTGAGTTTTTTTTGCAACCCTGATACTTATTCCAGTGTCCTCTGCTGATTCAGCTGATTATGTACTCCATACTTGTCCTTGTAAGTCACTGTTTTAATTATTTGTATATGTGCTCTGTAACTGGGCGCTGCATATCTCTTGTGGCACCATATAAATATAGGATAATAATAATTATTATTATATATTTAGAGCAATGAATTGTGTGTAATGATTACATAGGAGGCATTTACTCCCATATTTGTACTCATAGCATCGCTGATTTGAGTGTATTGTAGCTTTGGGTCCCTCATGAATTGAAAGAAGAAGACTTAGACATAGGTATTAAGGGCCTTATTCAGGTTGGCTCACTAGGCAGCATTCATTCATACACCCACCTTAACCTACCACCGAATCCCCTCCGTTCCATGCCCACATCTCCTCACTTGTGGCCGAACAGGAGAAAAATGATTTCTCTCCCCTTCAGTAATAAAAGTCGGTCTATACTGACTTTTATTCCTGTCGCTGTTCCCCGAAGATGGGGCGGGCACTAATGTCATGTGATGTCAGCTTCCCACCTCAAGCAAGCATCGCCACACCTGCTTCTACAGGGGAATGCCCAGCATTTTTTCCCCTGCTGCTGCCCTATGCACGCCCTCGGACCTCCCTCCCTGCAACGCACCACCAGTGAGTGTGTAACTTGCCGAAGCCATTTGCTGCCGGGGTTTGCACATGAGCAGAAATACGCATGCGCAAACCCTGAATCAGCCCCCTGAATCGGCCCCCAAGTTTACTGCAGGAGCCTCTAGGGCAGTGGTTCTTACATTCGTTCCTCAGAACCCCAAACGTTTTGTGTTTTCCAAGTCACTGTGGATGTTTAAATTGTGACAATTGATAATAATCCTGCTACATACTGTGTACATTAATCTAGTGCAGCGGTGGCCAACCTGCGACTATCGAGCGGCATGCGGCTCTCCCCCTTCTAAAGTGCGGCTCCTGCTCGCACTGCTGCCCGACGCGGCGCCCACCGTCTGTCCCCCATCACCCGCTGCCGGTTCCCGAGGGTAGGAGAGCGCGCATCGCGTATCTCTCCTATCCCTCACTGTGCATCCCTGTGACTTGGCCGCCCGCCAATCACAGCTTGCGGACCGGCAGCCAATCAGGAGCCGGCCCGCGAGATTTGATTGGTGGACGGCCCAGTCACAGGGAAGTGAGAGGGGAAGGAGACGAGTGGTGTGCTCTCCTCCCCTCGGCGATGTGACAGGACTGCAGGGGGACGCCAGACTGTCCTCTCCCCGCCTGGGGGCATAACTAGCACTGTGGGGGGCATATGTGGCATTGTGGTAACATATCTGGCACTGGGCACATAACTAGCACTGTGGGGGCATATGTGTGGCATTGTGGGGACATACCTGGCACTGGGCACATAACTAACACTGTGGGGGCATATGTGTGGCACTGTGGGAGCATATCTGGCACCGTGGGGCATATATGTGTGGCACTGTGGGGGCATATCTGGCACCGTGGGGCATATATGTGTGGCACTGTGGGGGCATATCTGGCACCGTGGGGCATATATGTGTGGCACTGGGGGCATATCTGGCACCGTGGGGCATATATGTGGGGCATATATGTGTAGCACTGGGGGCATACCTAGCACTGTGGGGGGCATATCTGGCACTGGGGGCATAAAGTTTTGTCATGTAGCCACTCCCCCTTGTGTCATATGACCACTCCCCTGGCCACGCCCTGACCACACCCCTTTTTGCCGCGCACGCCTTCGGTGCGCGCATGATGTCGGCTCTTTGGCTTGACTGCCGATATTTTTCGGCTCTTTACCTCAGACCGGTTGGCCACCCCTGATCTAGTGTTTCTCAACCTTTGTCCTCAGGATCCCAACAGTTCACATTTCCAAAGCACCTACTGGGCACAGCTGTATTACCAACTGTCACAATTTAAAGGTGACCTGGAAATCATGAACTGAGGACATGAAATTTGAATCCTGGGGACCGAGTTTGAGAACCACCGCAATATTTATTTGTTTTGGAAGAGGTTTCAGGTGGGGATGAGATTGCAATGCAGGATTTTACCTTTATGTTCTGAAGTCACCTTGCAAAACCAATTCTTATAGTTCAGAGTATACCGACGTGCCATTTATTCACACCATAGTTTTCCTTTAGTCATCGTTTACTTTTGATTTGCATAGTAGCAATAATAGGTAAGCGTAATAATTTTCTAGAGGGACTTTGAATCTATAAAGCTTACAGAAAATAAATAAACCTGGCAGCTTTATTTTATGGCACAATAATATATTACAGAAATTGTTTTCCTTTTAGGAAATATTTACAGGCATTTAAAGTTTCACCTAACTTTAAAGTCAAAATGTTACTACAGATTTTTTTCCCCATAATGAAAGAGAACTTTGTGTATTGACAACACACTACCTAATTGCCCATGGAAGCTAATTTGTTGTCATATGGTAAAAATGACTTTCTCTAATAAATCTCTCTGGGCTTTGGTTCTATGGATTACCTACATATTATAAATGAGACATTTCCAGTACAAAATGAACATTGATTTCCTTTGAATGACTAATCTACATCTAACAGAGAAACAATAATCCCTAAGGTGTAGTAATCATACAGTAGCCCAGTTCATTTGTGGGAAATGTCAGTTGCTGCCATTTTACATTATTCAGGTACTGTAGCAAGTTTTCTTTTACCTTTCAATGTGTATGCACATTGCAATTCATAGAAAATAGCAGAGGGGGGCGCTTTCAATGTAGACTGATGTATTCTCAACAGCGTAAAACCAAAGTATTCATACCAGTAATAAAAGCATACTATGTGAAGTACAGGCAAACTGGCTCAGTTTTCAGAGGATTAACCCTGCAGCAGGCTAAAATGATGCAAGATGCATCATTTTAGCCTCACGTAGACCCGTGAATCATGGAAATTGCCTGTAATAAAGGTGGTGGTTTTCATGATACCTGACTCTGTCCCCTCCCCATGAGGTGCAGATCAGCATTTTCTCAGTTTCGCTTCTTTCGGAGATGAACAAAAGAAGTAGGTAAGTATGGCCTATATCGTGGTGTGTAATTGCGCCTGTATCTGCATAAGAATTGCTAAGTTACAGGGTTTTCTAGGAAAATACTGTTGCGTAACATTTTGTTTGCCGATACAGCCATGGTCGCACACAGTTTATAGGCATGCTGCATATCATTCTTATCAGCAACAGTTATGTGCGCATCTTATTCATATCGTTTTGTAAATAAAAACATTTTGTCAAGGAAAAAGTCTTCTGAAAAGAAGCTCATTGCTACCAAGTTTCGCCACAGCAGGTATACGGTTGTTAAGTCGACAGCACTAAAGTCGACATGCAATGGGTCGACCACTGAAGGTCATGGACATTAGGTCAACATGGGTAAGGTTGATAATAAAAAGATTGACATAGGTTTTTCACATTTTTTGTCCCGATTGTCGGCACAGTTGACATGGATACTATATCGACCTAGGCCCATGTCAACCTTCAGTGGTTGACCCAATGCCTGTCGACCTTAGTGCTTTCGACCCTATGGCCCATACCCCCACAGAATGGCATGACTAGAAGGGCTGCTTAATAGGCTTGCAGAAAGGCTACATGTAAGTGAACACATCTGTATATTAAATATTTCACTCAAACTCTGCTGCCAAATGAGAATCTAGTGAGGCAAGCCAAGAACCAAAGCATTTGTTACAGGAACCCCATAATAGGCGTGGCTTAAAACAGTGTACGTCAAATAGAGTCCTCCAGTTGTACAAGAGAGGAGTGCTATCCCATCCAATAATGGTACATTTTCCTCAGGTTTGGTGCACATTGATTATAATGCACTTAGCCAGTCATTGCCATCATAAGATATTTCATGTAATATAAACATAAATAAACCCCTTAAAGCTGGGTACAAACGTGGCCAGTGGATCAGCAGACCCATCTTACCATAGGTAAGGTTTATGCACAAATGAACTTACCAATTGTCTCCCCGATATGTTTGGTCAGAATATGACACCATTGGTGGTGTTATATTCTATATAATAGATTCTGCTGCATATTTGTAATTTGGTTAGGCTGCACACTATTCAATAATACTGCCAATTTTGTAAATATGTGCTGCTCAGCTGATCAGAAATCCTGTGCTAGGGTAGAAAACACATCAATGGGGGAAATTCAGATGCCATATTGTGTCTGAATTCCTATCTAAAGTGACAGGAGATCACGGGGCGATATTCAAATGATGCCCATTACGGTCAGGTTTAGATGCTCAAAGTGGCTAAACCTGACCAAACTAATGGTCGCAATGAGAAAAGTCCCATTTGCGCACCCAATAGGGTGACTTTTCTTAACTTTTAGCTCACCACCCCCGGGGGTAGCTAACTAAGATGATGATTGAACTCCAATCGGCAGAAACATTTGAATACCACTGGTGCCGGGACTGGTGGCAAACATTTAAATAACCCTAATGTGTATGCAAGTGATGGTCAATGGTAATCTCGCATAGGATTTACAGTAACTGCAGCAATACATAATTTCATACAGTGGCAGGTATTCAATGCTGTTTGCGAGTGGTGACAGCTAACAGGGCTTCCTGCTCGCTGTCACCACTCACCCTGACAGTATTCAACACATATGGAGGGAGAATTGGCGTATGCGGCTCCAGAAGCAGAGAGACTCGCGGCTAAAAACAGCGAGTTTTCTGCAGTAGCCGCGGGTCTCGCAGTTTTGGGGAATTCTCAGATTCTAGAATATGTTCTTAAATTATGCATTATGTGTAATGTTTTACATTATACTTATTCATTTGGTACATTATCATGTATGCATTAGCCGCATTTAAAAAAAAAAAAATATATATATATATATATATATATATATATGTCTAGTGCAGTGATGGCTAACCTTGATACTCCAGCTGTTGTTGAACTACACATCCCAGCATGCCCTGCATCAGTTTTACTATTTGGCCATGCTAAAACTGATGCAGGGCATGCTGGGATGTGTAGTTCAACAACAGCTGGAGTGTTAAGGTTAGCCATCTGTTGGCAGCAAATGAAATTACGGGTGACATTTAATGAGATGCGAAAATTTTATTTTTTTTGCAACTTTTTCGCCAAAATACGTCCGAAATCGCACTTTTTCCTGAATTCGCATATTTAATGAGATGCAAAAAACTACAAAAAACGCTGATTTTGCCGTGAAATCGCACATTCTAAAAGTGTGATTTTTAGTCCCGCCGGAACTCGCATCCAGATGTTTTCCCATTGAAAAGTATACAATTTGCATATTTAATGAGATGCGAATTCGGGAAAATGTGTCTAAAAATTGGCAAACATGTAGACCAGGTTCTGATGCGAATTGGCGAGAACCCTGCACAGATAATTGAGATCTTTGCATGGTCCTGTGCAAAAAAATGTGTGAAAGTTTTTTTTTAAACAGCGTGAAGTCCCCCCTCCTGAGCATAACCAGCCACAGGCTCATTGAGCTGGACCTGGTTCCAAAAATACGGGGGACCCCTATGCTTTTTGTCCCCCGTATTTTTGGAACCAGGTCCGGCTCAATGAGCCCGGGGCTGGTTATGCTCAAGAGGGGGGACCCTACGCCGTTTTTTTTTTTTTATAAACACAAATTCAAACAGTACCTCAAATTCGCACATTTGCATGCCTAAAAAATCGCACATTTTCATGTTTAAAATTAGCACATTATCGCACTTAATCGCACTTTTTTCACGGAATACGCACGTCATTAAATATGCGAATTCACGGCAAAAAATGTGATTTTAAAAAGTGCGATAATGGGCGAGTTTGAAAGTGCAAAAAGATTGCATTCCATTAAATGTCACCATACAATGCCATACAATTTTTTATTGCACAACATCGCACAGCATTGCATCGCATACCATATTTAGTCATATGGTATACAATGCAATGGGCGCCGTGCTAGGAAACAAGTAACACACATATATATATATATATATATATATATATATATATATATATAGATTACATTTACGGTGCACAGCAATGTAGTAACATTAACAAATTCATACAAAGGTATGTAAATAAAATGTAAACAGTTCAGTTTAACCCCTTCCCGACATTTGACGTACATTTACGTCATGGCCGGGAGGTACTTCCCGACACATGGCATAAATGTACGTCATGAGTTTAAACTGTCACTGCGTCTCGAGACGCAGTGACAGAGGGACGATGTCTGCTGTCCCTGACAGCAGACATGTCCCTGCATGCCCAGGGGGGGCTGCGATGTCGCCCCCCCGTCGGCGATCGCTGTGATTGGCTGTTCAGTGTGAACAGCCATTCACAGCGTTTTCCTGTGTTACCAGCGAATCGGACGCTCGGTAACACAGGTGTCAATCACCGCCGGGCGTCAGGGGGCATGAGGGGGTCATCGGTGACGATGACACCTCACCCCACCCTCACCCCACCTGCCCCCAAGGCTGTGATTGGTCCGTGGGACCCACGGACCAATCACAGCCAAGGCGCGACATTTAAACTGACGGTGACTGCGCTGCAGACGCCATTCCGGTCTGGAATAGCGTGCAGAACGGTCACCGTGCCTGCCTGCCGTGAATACCGACCTGATCCTTGCTAATACTTACCTGATCCTTGCAAATACCTTACCTGATCACCTTATCACTGCTTGTAGCGTGCTGGACGCTTCCTGGATCTGACTTCCTGAGACTTCCTGCTGCTGCTGCAGTGTGATAGAGAGATAGAGAGATAGAGAGAGAGATAGAGAGAGATAGAGAGAGATAGAGAGATAGTGACAGAGAGAGCTATATTTTGTGTCTGCTACCCCCCCTTTTTGGGGGTGCAGGGGTTTTCTATATATATATAACTGTCAGTGCTGCTGCTGCAGTGTCATACAGTGATAGATAGTGATAGATAGTGATAGATAGTGAGAGGTAGAGAGATAGAGAGATTTGTGTCTGCTACCCCCCCTTTTTGGGGGTGCAGGGGTTTTATTTTATATATATAACTGTCAGTGCTGCTGCTGCAGTGTCATAGAGTGATAGATAGTGATAGATAGTGAGAGATAGAGAGATAGAGAGAGATAGTGACAGAGAGTGATAGAGAGTGTATATTTTGTGTCTGCTACCCCCCCTTTTTGGGGGTGCAGTTTTTTTTTTATACATATAACTGTCAGTGCTGCTGCTGCAGTGTCCTAGAGTGATAGATAGTGAGAGATAGTGAGAGATAGAGAGATAGAGAGAGATAGTGACAGAGAGTGATAGAGAGTGTATATTTTGTGTCTGCTACCCCCCCTTTTGTGCTGATCAGTATATCTGTGCTGATCAGCAACTTTTTGGGGGCGCAGAGGTTTTTTTTTTATATATATACCTGTCAGTTGCTGCCAGTTGCACTGTCAGTTGCACCAAAGGTTGTGCACCTGCTGTCCCTCACTGGTAATCAGTGTCGCATCACTGATCACCTTTTTTTTTTTTGTGAGTGCTGTGGGGTCTTTTTTTAATTTTTTTTTTACACACACTGATTTTGTGGGTGTCCTGTGGCCACTGTGCGCCGATCAGTGACGTACATCACTGATCAGCTTTTTCGGCACAGGGTTGATCAATTTATTTTTTTTTTTTGATCAGATTCCTGTTGCCTTTGAGCGCTGTTCAGTGACAGACGTTACTGACCAACATCTGTGCTCAATTTTTGGCGCAGGACCTTTTTTTTTTTTTTTTAACCCCTTCAATTTTTTATTTTTAACCCCTTCATTTTTTTTTTTTTTATTGGTATAAAGTATTTTTTTTTTTCTGCACCACATACACACTACATACCCCCCGGATTGAAATAAAGTTTGTACCCCCCCCTACACTATACACGTGTTGAAACATTTCACTACCAGTAACACAAAAATAAAAATGGCATCCCAAATGTCCTCCCAAATGTCCTCCCAAATGTCCTCCCAGTCATCCAGGAGAATGTATTCAGTGGAGGAGGCATATGCCATGCTTGCCTCTGACTCTGACACAGGCAGTGATGCAAGCGGGGAATTTGAAGGATTCGTCTTAAGCTCCTCTTCCTCCTCTGGTGATGAGGGACCCCCTCAAAGACGCCCCCGTAGATCAGCTGAGATTCCCCCCCCAATAATTGATCTAGTATGGACCCCACCACCAGACAATTTTGAGCCCCAGGTTCCTGAGTTTTTGGCCATGCCAGGAATCCAATTTGATTCCACAGGTCTCAGAGAAATTGACTTTTTCAAATTATTTTTCTCTGATGATTTTATAAATTTAATGGTGGACCAAACTAATTTATATGCCCAGCAGTTTATTGCTCAAAACCCCACGTCATCATTTGCTAGGTGGACCCCTGTAGATGCAGTAGAGATGATGACGTTTTGGGGTCTGGTGTTTCATATGGGCATAGTAAAAAAGCCAGAAATTAGGCAATATTGGAGTACAGATGTTCTGTACAGTACTCCATTTTACCGTATGGCCATGCCCCGGACTCGATTTGAGACAATTCTTAAATTTATACATTACACCGATAATGCACAGTGCCCACCCAGAGATGATCCCACCTTTGACCGGCTATTCAAAGTCAGGCCGGTCATTGATCATTTCAGTGCCAAATTTGAAGAGGTGTACATCCCTGAAAAATTTATTTGTATCGACGAGTCCCTTATACATTTTAAAGGAAGGGTTAAATTCCGCCAGTACCTTCCCAGTAAGAGGGCAAGGTATGGCATAAAAATGTATAAACTGTGTGAAAGCACCTCAGGGTACACCCACAGGTTTAGGGTTTATGAAGGGAAGGATTCAAGAATTCAACCGCCAGAATGCCCCCCCTCCCTCGTAGGTGTTAGTGGGAAAATTGTCTGGGATTTAGTGCACCCCTTCCTGGATAAAGGTTATCACCTCTATGTGGATAACTTTTACACTAGCATCCCCCTGTTTAAGGCCCTTGGTTCAAGAGGTACAGCAGCTTGCGGTACTGTGCGCAAGAACCAAAGAGGCCTCCCAAAAACGCACATTGCCCAAGTAATGAGAAGGGGTGAAAGCAGGGGAATATGCAACGAAAATATGTTGTTGGTCAAATATAAGGACAAGAGGGATGTCCTTATACTGACAACAATTCACGGAGACAGTACCACCTCCGTCCCTGTACGAGGTACCAGTACCCACACCTCCAAACCTAATTGTATCCTGGATTACAATAGGTACATGGGCGGAGTGGATCTTTCAGATCAGGTACTGAAGCCGTACAGTGCCCTGCGGAAAACAAAAATCTGGTACAAGAAGGTGGCCGTGTATATCATCCAGATGGCACTGTATAACGCTTACGTGCTATTCCGTTCTACCGGCCAGAGGGGGACATTTATGCACTTTCAAGAGGAAGTCATAAAGGGCCTAATATTTGGGAACCAGCAGGCAGAGGGCCCCAGTACTTCTAGTACTGGCCCCCGTATTGTACCAGGGCAGCATTTTCCTGATGAAATCCCCTCCACTGGAAAAAAGGGCAGGACACAAAAAAGGTGCAAAGTTTGCTATAAAAAGGGAATAAGAAAGCAAACTATTTTCCAGTGTGACACTTGCCCCGACAAACCCGGCCTATGTATAAAGGAGTGTTTTAAAATATACCACACATCTATGGAATATTAGGTTCATAATTTCACCGTACTTCGGGGGTCTTGCTAATGCCACATAGCACCCACCATTCATTCCACCAGAATCTGAGCCGCAAAATCCAAAAATCACTCCTTCCCTTCTGAGTCCTGCCATGCACCCAACTGGTATTTTTTGGTCACATGTGAGGCATTGCCGTACTCGGGAGAAATTGGGGCACAGATTTTGGGGTGCTTTGTCTCCTTCATTCCTTGTGAAAATGAAAAATTTTGAGCCAGAACTGCATTTTTGTGTAAAAAAATGTAATTTTTCATGTTCACTGCCCAGTTTTATCAAAATTGGTGAAACCCCTGGGGGTTTGAAATGTACACTATACCCCTAGATGAATTCCCTGAGGGGTGTAGTTTGCAAAATGGGGTCACTTGTGGGGGGGTTCCACTGTATTGGTGCTTTGGGGGTCTTGCTAATGCGACATAGCACCCACCATCATTCCACCAGAATTTGTGCTGCAAAATCCAAATATCACTCCTTCCCTTCTGAGTCCTGCCACTTTTTGGTCACACATGAGGCATTGCCGTACTCGGGAGAAATTGGGGCACAGATTTTGGGGTGCTTTGTCTCCTTCATTCCTTCTGAAAATGAAAAATTTTGAGCCAGAACTGCATTTTTGTGTAAAAAAATGTAATTTTTCATTTTCACTGCCCACTTGTATCAAAATTGGTGAAACCCCTGGGGGTTTGAAATGTACACTATACCCCTAGATGAATTCCCTGAGGGGTGTAGTTTGCAAAATGGGGTCACTTGTGGGGGGGTTCCACTGTATTGGTGCAACATAGCACCCACCATTCATTCCACCAGAATCTGTGCTGCAAAATCCAAAAATCACTCCTTCCCTTCTGAGTCCTGCCATGCACCCAACTGGTATTTTTTGGTCACATGTGAGGCATTGCCGTACTCGGGAGAAATTGGGGCACAGATTTTGGGGTGCTTTTTCTCCTTCATACCTTCTGAAAATGAAAAATTTTGAGCCAGAACTGCATTTTTGTGTAAAAAATGTAATTTTTCATGTTCACTGCCCACTTGTATCAAAATTGGTGAAACCCCTGGGGGTTTGAAATGTACACTATACCCCTAGATGAATTCCCTGAGGGGTGTAGTTTGCAAAATGGGGTCACTTGTGGGGGGGTTCCACTGTATTGGTGCTTGGGGGGTCTTGCTAATGCGACATAGCACCCACCAAAATTCCACCAGAATCTGAGCTGCAAAATCCAAAAATCACTCCTTCCCTTTTGAGTCCTGCCATGCACCCAACTGGTATTTTTTGGTCACATGTGAGGCATTGCCGTACTCGGGAGAAATTGGGGCACAGATTTTGGGGTGCTTTTTCTCCTTCATACCTTCTGAAAATGAAAAATTTTGAGCCAGAACTGCATTTTTGTGTAAAAAATGTAATTTTTCATGTTCACTGCCCACTTGTATCAAAATTGGTGAAACCCCTGGGGGTTTGAAATGTACACTATACCCCTAGATGAATTCCCTGAGGGGTGTAGTTTGCAAAATGGGGTGACTTGTGGGGGGGTTCCACTGTATTGGTGCTTGGGGGGTCTTGCTAATGCGACATAGCACCCACCAAAATTCCACCAGAATCTGAGCTGCAAAATCCAAAAATCACTCCTTCCCTTCTGAGTCCTGCCATGCACCCAAATGGTATTTTTTGGTCACATGTGAGGCATTGCCGTACTCGGGAGAAATTGGGGCACAGATTTTGGGGTGCTTTGTCTCCTTCATACCTTCTGAAAATGAAAAATTTTGAGCCAGAACTGCATTTTTGTGTAAAAAAATGTAATTTTTCATTTTCACTGCCCACTTGTATCAAAATTGGTGAAACCCCTGGGGGTTTGAAATGTACACTATACCCCTAGATGAATTCCCTGAGGGGTGTACTTTGCAAAATGGGGTGACTTGTGGGGGGGTTCCACTGTATTGGTGCAACATAGCACCCACCATTCATTCCACCAAAATCTGTGCTGCAAAATCCAAAAATCACTCCTTCCGTTCTGAGTCCTGCCATGCACCCAACTGGTATTTTTTGGTCACATGTGAGGCATTTCCGTACTCGGGAGAAATTGGGGCACAGGTTTTGGGGTGCTTTTTCTCCTTCATACCTTCTGAAAATGAAAAATTTTGAGCCAGAACTGCATTTTTGTGTAAAAAAATGTAATTTTTCATTTTCACTGCCCACTTGTATCAAAATTGGTGAAACCCCTGGGGGTTTGAAATGTACACTATACCCCTAGATTAATTCCCTGAGGGGTGTAGTTTTCAAAATGGGGTGACTTGTGGGGGGGTTCCACTGTATTGGTGCTTGGGGGGTCTTGCTAATGCGACATAGCACCCACCAAAATTCCACCAGAATCTGAGCTGCAAAATCCAAAAATCACTCCTTCCGTTCTGAGTCCTGCCATGCACCCAACTGGTATTTTTTGGTCACATGTGAGGCATTGCCGTACTCGGGAGAAATTGGGGCACAGATTTTGGGGTGCTTTGTCTCCTTCATTCCTTGTGAAAATGAAAAATTTTGAGCCAGAACTGCATTTTTGTGTAAAAAAATGTAATTTTTCATGTTCACTGCCCAGTTTTATCAAAATTGGTGAAACCCCTGGGGGTTTGAAATGTACACTATACCCCTAGATGAATTCCCTGAGGGGTGTAGTTTGCAAAATGGGGTCACTTGTGGGGGGGTTCCACTGTATTGGTGCTTTGGGGGTCTTGCTAATGCGACATAGCACCCACCATCATTCCACCAGAATTTGTGCTGCAAAATCCAAATATCACTCCTTCCCTTCTGAGTCCTGCCACTTTTTGGTCACACATGAGGCATTGCCGTACTCGGGAGAAATTGGGGCACAGATTTTGGGGTGCTTTGTCTCCTTCATTCCTTCTGAAAATGAAAAATTTTGAGCCAGAACTGCATTTTTGTGTAAAAAAATGTAATTTTTCATTTTCACTGCCCACTTGTATCAAAATTGGTGAAACCCCTGGGGGTTTGAAATGTACACTATACCCCTAGATGAATTCCCTGAGGGGTGTAGTTTGCAAAATGGGGTCACTTGTGGGGGGGTTCCACTGTATTGGTGCAACATAGCACCCACCATTCATTCCACCAGAATCTGTGCTGCAAAATCCAAAAATCACTCCTTCCCTTCTGAGTCCTGCCATGCACCCAACTGGTATTTTTTGGTCACATGTGAGGCATTGCCGTACTCGGGAGAAATTGGGGCACAGATTTTGGGGTGCTTTTTCTCCTTCATACCTTCTGAAAATGAAAAATTTTGAGCCAGAACTGCATTTTTGTGTAAAAAATGTAATTTTTCATGTTCACTGCCCACTTGTATCAAAATTGGTGAAACCCCTGGGGGTTTGAAATGTACACTATACCCCTAGATGAATTCCCTGAGGGGTGTAGTTTGCAAAATGGGGTCACTTGTGGGGGGGTTCCACTGTATTGGTGCTTGGGGGGTCTTGCTAATGCGACATAGCACCCACCAAAATTCCACCAGAATCTGAGCTGCAAAATCCAAAAATCACTCCTTCCCTTTTGAGTCCTGCCATGCACCCAACTGGTATTTTTTGGTCACATGTGAGGCATTGCCGTACTCGGGAGAAATTGGGGCACAGATTTTGGGGTGCTTTTTCTCCTTCATACCTTCTGAAAATGAAAAATTTTGAGCCAGAACTGCATTTTTGTGTAAAAAATGTAATTTTTCATGTTCACTGCCCACTTGTATCAAAATTGGTGAAACCCCTGGGGGTTTGAAATGTACACTATACCCCTAGATGAATTCCCTGAGGGGTGTAGTTTGCAAAATGGGGTGACTTGTGGGGGGGTTCCACTGTATTGGTGCTTGGGGGGTCTTGCTAATGCGACATAGCACCCACCAAAATTCCACCAGAATCTGAGCTGCAAAATCCAAAAATCACTCCTTCCCTTCTGAGTCCTGCCATGCACCCAAATGGTATTTTTTGGTCACATGTGAGGCATTGCCGTACTCGGGAGAAATTGGGGCACAGATTTTGGGGTGCTTTGTCTCCTTCATACCTTCTGAAAATGAAAAATTTTGAGCCAGAACTGCATTTTTGTGTAAAAAAATGTAATTTTTCATTTTCACTGCCCACTTGTATCAAAATTGGTGAAACCCCTGGGGGTTTGAAATGTACACTATACCCCTAGATGAATTCCCTGAGGGGTGTACTTTGCAAAATGGGGTGACTTGTGGGGGGGTTCCACTGTATTGGTGCAACATAGCACCCACCATTCATTCCACCAAAATCTGTGCTGCAAAATCCAAAAATCACTCCTTCCGTTCTGAGTCCTGCCATGCACCCAACTGGTATTTTTTGGTCACATGTGAGGCATTTCCGTACTCGGGAGAAATTGGGGCACAGGTTTTGGGGTGCTTTTTCTCCTTCATACCTTCTGAAAATGAAAAATTTTGAGCCAGAACTGCATTTTTGTGTAAAAAAATGTAATTTTTCATTTTCACTGCCCACTTGTATCAAAATTGGTGAAACCCCTGGGGGTTTGAAATGTACACTATACCCCTAGATGAATTCCCTGAGGGGTGTAGTTTTCAAAATGGGGTGACTTGTGGGGGGGTTCCACTGTATTGGTGCTTGGGGGGTCTTGCTAATGCGACATAGCACCCACCAAAATTCCACCAGAATCTGAGCTGCAAAATCCAAAAATCACTCCTTCCGTTCTGAGTCCTGCCATGCACCCAACTGGTATTTTTTGGTCACATGTGAGGCATTGCCGTACTCGGGAGAAATTGGGGCACAGATTTTGGGGTGCTTTTTCTCCTTCATACCTTCTGAAAATGAAAAATTTCGAGCCAGAACTGCATTTTTGTGTAAAAAATGTAATTTTTCATTTTCACTGCCCACTTGTATCAAAATTGGTGAAACCCCTGGGGGTTTGAAATGTACACTATACCCCTAGATGAATTCCCTGAGGGGTGTAGTTTTCAAAATGGGGTGACTTGTGGGGGGGTTCCACTGTATTGGTGCTTGGGGGGTCTTGCTAATGCGACATAGCACCCACCAAAATTCCACCAGAATCTGAGCTGCAAAATCCAAAAATCACTCCTTCCGTTCTGAGTCCTGCCATGCACCCAACTGGTATTTTTTGGTCACATGTGAGGCATTGCCGTACTCTGGAGAAATTGGGGCACAGATTTTGGGGTGCTTTTTCTCCTTCATACCTTCTGAAAATGAAAAATTTCGAGCCAGAACTGCATTTTTGTGTAAAAAATGTAATTTTTCATTTTCACTGCCCACTTGTATCAAAATTGGTGAAACCCCTGGGGGTTTGAAATGTACACTATACCCCTAGATGAATTCCCTGAGGGGTGTAGTTTTCAAAATGGGGTGACTTGTGGGGGGGTTCCACTGTATTGGTGCTTGGGGGGTCTTGCTAATGCGACATAGCACCCACCAAAATTCCACCAGAATCTGAGCCGCAAAATCCAAAAATCACTCCTTCCGTTCTGAGTCCTGCCATGCACCCAAATGGTATTTTTTGGTCACATGTGAGGCATTTCCGTACTCGGGAGAAATTGGGGCACATATTTTGGGGTGCTTTTTCTCCTTCATACCTTCTGAAAATGAAAAATTTTGAGCCAGAACTGCATTTTTGTGTAAAAAAATGTAATTTTTCATTTTCACTGCCCACTTGTATCAAAATTGGTGAAACCCCTGGGGGTTTGAAATGTACACTATACCCCTAGATGAATTCCCTGAGGGGTGTACTTTGCAAAATGGGGTGACTTGTGGGGGGGTTCCACTGTATTGGTGCAACATAGCACCCACCATTCATTCCACCAGAATCTGTGCTGCAAAATCCAAAAATCACTCCTTCCCTTCTGAGTCCTGCCATGCACCCAACTGGTATTTTTTGGTCACATGTGAGGCATTGCCGTACTCGGGAGAAATTGGGGCACAGATTTTGGGGTGCTTTTTCTCCTTCATACCTTCTGAAAATGAAAAATTTTGAGCCAGAACTGCATTTTTGTGTAAAAAAATGTAATTTTTCATTTTCACTGCCCACTTGTATCAAAATTGGTGAAACCCCTGGGGGTTTGAAATGTACACTATACCCCTAGATGAATTCCCTGAGGGGTGTAGTTTTCAAAATGGGGTGACTTGTGGGGGGGTTCCACTGTATTGGTGCTTTGGGGGTCTTGCTAATGCGACATAGCACCCACCAAAATTCCACCAGAATCTAAACTGCAAAATCCAAAAATCACTCCTTCCCTTCTGAGTCCTGCCATGCACCCAACTGGTATTTTTTGGTCACATGTGAGGCATTGCCGTACTCGGGAGAAATTGGGGCACAGATTTTGGGGTGCTTTGTCTCCTTCATACCTTCTGAAAATGACAAATTTGGAGCCAGAACTGTATTTTTGTGTAAAAAAAATAATTTTTCATTTTCACTGCCCAGTTGTACCACAATTGGTGAAACCCCTGGGGGTTTGAAATGTACACTATACCCCTAGATGAATTCCCTGAGGGGTGTAGTTTGCAAAATGGGGTCACTTGTGGGGGGGTTCCTAACTTTTAGCATCTTATGGTGCCTAGAAACCTACATGGTGCCTAAAAAATAATCTCATAAAAAGGAGGCTCCAAAATCAAGTAGGTGCTCCTTCTATTATGAAGCCTGTGGTTTGGTCACCGTGCACACTAGGGCCACATATAGGATATTTATGAAAACAAAAGAATTGGGGGAATCAATTTTCAGTCACATTTCTCTAGTAAAATGTACTGTGTTCCTTAGAAAAATGTATTAAAATTGCAAATCTGCAAAAAAAAAGAAATTTTGAAATTTCACCTACACTTTGTTTTAATTCCTGTGAAACACCTAAAGGGTTAACAAACTTCCAAAATGCTGTTTTGAATACTGTGAGGGGTGCAGTTTTTGAAATGGCATCATTTATGGGGGTGTCTCACATACAAGTCCCTCAAAGTCACATCAGAACTGAACTGGTCCCTAAAAAAATCAGTGTTTGAAATTTTCTTGAAAATTTGAGAATTTGCTATTCATATTGTAAGCCTCCTAGTGTCCCAAAAAATTAAAAGGAAGTTGAAATAATGATGTCAACATAAAGTAGACATATGGTCTATGTTAGTTATTCACTATTTTGAGTGGTAAGATTATTTGTCTCACAAGCAGAAAATTTAACATTTTGCAAATCGCTAAATTTTCCATTTTTTCACGATATTTTGGTATTTTTCACAAAAAAACACAGACTGTATCGACCCAAATTTACCACTAATTTGAAGTACAATGTGTCACGAAAAAACAATCTCAAAATCACTGGGATAAGTAAAAGCAAAAAAAAGTTATCCCCACTTAAGTGAGACATGTCAGATTTGAAAAAAAGGGCTCTGTCAGGAACGCAAAAACTGGCTCTGTCAGGAAGGGGTTAAATAACAACCTTAAATAAAATGACTGTAAATGATGCATGAATGAGCGAGGTTTTCATTTAGATAGATAGGGATATATATATATAGATATGTAGATACTGTATACAGTATATTTTACTGTACAGATCCAACACA